>NC_091978.1:182498143-182798337 GCF_044704955.1 Pristiophorus japonicus | reverse complement strand
AACTAACTAGAGTAGTTGGAGATTTTAACTTACGGGAAATTGATTGAGATAATTGTATGTCTACCGTGTAAGTTGTGGCTTAGTGGATATCACACTCACCTCTGAGTCAGAAGGTTGTGGGTTGGAGTCCCACTCCAGAGATTTGAGCACAAAACTTACTCTCCAGTGCAGCACTGTTGTAGGGGCCATCTTTTGGATATGTTAAACCGAGGCCCAGTCTATCTCTTAGATGGATGTAAAAAAATCCCATGGCACTCTTATGAAGAAGAGCAGGAGAGTTATCCCTGGTGTCCTGCCCAATATTTATCCCTCAATCAACATAACAAAAACAGATTATCTGGTCATTATCACATTGCTGTTTGTGGGAGCTTGCATTGGCTGAGGAAGGATATACTTGCCTTAGAGATGGTGAAATGAAGGTTCACTAGATTGATTCCTGGGACGAGAGGGTTGTCCTATGAGGAGAGGTTGAGTAAATTGGCCTCTACTCTCGGGAGTTAAGAAGAATGAGACATGATTTCATTGAAACATATAAGATTCTGAGAGGGATTGACAGACTAGATGTTGAGAGATTGTTTCACCTGGCAAAAGAGTCTAGAAGTGGGAGGAATAGTCTCAGGATAAGAGATCAGCAGATTTGAGGAAGAATATCTTCACACAGAGGGTTATGAATCTTTGGAATTCTCTGCCCCAAAGGGCTGTGGATGCTGAATCATTGAGTATATTCAAGGCTGAGATAAATGTATGGCCTACTCCTGCTCCTAATTCTTATGTTCTTATTTCCGATGTAAATAAATCTCAGGGACTGGATAACATGCTTTGAGGATCTTTAAGGAAGTGAGGGAGATATTCTGGTACTCTGTCACAAATCTTCCAGAAATCACTGAATGTTGGAGAGGTGCCTGGAAACTGGAAAATTCCGATGTTATTCCTATTTGTAAAACGCTAACAAAAGTGACCAAGTATACTACAGACCACTGAGTATAGTTATGGACACCCTCATTAAAGATGGGGGCCGAGAAATTTGGGGCTAGAAATTTCGTAGGTTAGTGCCTCCCATTAGCACCTGGGGGATGCTAATGGGGCACGAAGGGGTTAACGACTGGACGCGGGAAATGAAGCGATGCCTGCAAATTTCAGTGCTAGCTAGCGCTAACTTGTAACGCCTGGGCCTCTAGCACCTCGGAGATCGTCAGGTCATAAAGTGCTCAGCACCCCGTTATCACCCCGGTTGTAAAATAGACTCTCGCCTCCTGCTGTATCGCCTTACGCCGACAACGCCAGCAAGAGGAGGCGTTGTGAACTCGGCTAGCCGCTTGCGGAATGGTAATTAAAGGAACTGGTTTTCAGCTCGCACAACCTTTAGTATTTGCACCAGTCTGGTGTCTGTGCAAAGTTTTTCATGTTTCAGTGGTGCAAGTTGTCCAAGCTTTCCACTTTGTGAGAGAGGTTCGGGCTGTAATGGCACAGGTCAAGGTGCAAAACAGAACTGTGGCCAACTAGCTTGTGCAGCATCATTGGCCCTTCCCTTTCAGTGAGGGAAGCAGCCTCTCATGCCGTTACCAATGTGCTCAAAATTGTTTAACGCTCAGCCACTACTGACTCGCTTTCGGACTTTAGTGCTCTAAGAGAAGTGGTTCGTGCTTGAGTTAGCGCTCCACTTCTCTCTTGGAGCACTAAAACTGAATATTGCTGGAGGAGAGAAGGATTAGCATTGGCACTACTGTTTCAAATCTTCAAAATTTAACATCCCAAACGGGGCGCTACCGATTTTACAGGCCCAATGGCTCTAAACTGCTTACTATATTCCCAATATGGTGCCAATATGCCGGAACGGCGCACCCAACATATTGCAACATTTAACATTTTTGTAAGCCCCAACATTTCAATCACCTCATCCCGATCTCACATAGCACATCATCATACCATAAGCAGTGCCTCGAAATCGAGGAAGACTTGCTTCCACTCTAAAAGTGAGTTCTCAGGTGACTGTACAGTCCAGTACGGGAATTACAGTTTCTGTCAGAGGTGGGACAGACAGTCATTGAAGGAAAGGGTGGGTGGAAAGTCTGGTTTGCCGCACGCTTTTTCCGCTGTCTGCGCTTGCTTTCTGCATGCTCTCAGCGACGAGACTCGAGCTGCTCAGCGCCCTCCTGGATGCTCTTCCTCCACTTAGGGCGATCTTTGGCAAGGGACTCACAGGTGTCGGTGGGGATGTTGCACTTTATCAAGAAGACTTTGAGGGTGTCCTTGAAATGTTTCCTCTGCCCACCTGGAGATTGCCTGCTGTGCAGGAGTTCCGAGTAGAGCGCTTGCTTTGGGAGTCTTGTATCGGGCATGTGGACAATGTGGCCCATCCAACGGAACTGGTCGAGTGTGGTCAGTGCTTCGATGCTGCGAATGTTAGCCTGATCGAGAACACTGACGTTGTTGCATCTATCCTCCCAGGGGATTTGTAGGATCTTGCGGAGACATGGTTGGTGGTATTTCTCCAGCGATTTGAGGTGTCTACTGTATATGGTCCACGTCTCTGAGCCATACAGGAGGCTGGGTATCACTACAGCCCTGTAGACCATGAGCTTGGTGCCAGATTTGAGGGCCTGATCTTCGAACACTCTCTTCCTCAGGTGACCGAAGGCTGAGCTGGTGCATTGGAGGCGGTGTTGGAACTCATTGTCGATGTCTGCTTTTGTCGATAATAGGCTTCCGAGGTATGGAAAGTGGTCCACGTTGTCCAAGGCTGCACTGTGGATTTTGATGACTGGGGGGAAGTGCTGTGTAGCAGAGTCAGGTTGGTGCAGGACCTTAGCCTTACGGATATTTAGTGTAAGGCTCATGCTTTCGTACACCTCGGTGAAGATGTTGACGATGACTTGGAGTTCAGCCTCTGAATGTACGCAGACGCAAACGCAATGTAGCACAATGTGGCACTGACCGCTGGAAAGGTCCCCATACTTAGCTGAATGTGGAGCCGAGATTAGCAGGATTGTTCTACAGTAAAAGAATGCTGCAAAGCCAGCAGCGGACTGATCATTTGGGTTCCATTGGGCCACACCATTCAATCACAGGGATTGTATGCAGTGCCCCCCCCCACCAACATGCCTAAAAATGGCGCGTCCGAATTTCTAGGTCAAAATCAGAAAAGGTTTGGTCAATCAAATCTACTCGTTTTCTTTGAGGATGTGACAAAGGAGCATTGATGGGGTAAGGCAGTTGATGTTGTGTATTTGGATTTCAGTAAGGCCACTGTAAAGGCTGGTACTGAAAATAAAGAAATAAGGAATCAGTGGAAATATGTTACAATAGATATGTAATTGGTTGACTGATTATCAAATCTGCCAGGAATAATCGGTAACCGAGATATGAGGGAATGCTCAGTACAACCTGAACATTCCTTTACTTCAAGGTTACTAATCATTCTGGATAGACTCCGAAATAATAAATGCTAAAAATTACTGTTGACAATGTTATCACATTTAATACATTCGCATAAAATATTAAAGTCATCTCCACATTATTTTAACTGAGGCTTTAACCTGTCTTAAAAAATATTGAATAAATACTGGAGATAGGAATTTGATACAAGCATGTTAAGTAATTTTACAATAACCCTGTCAGTGGTGATTTCAGGTTTAAATGTAATATTATATGCATCTAGCACCGTCCTTCAAATATTATAAGGTTATATTCTCGGCCATTCATAATGAATAATTGTGTCAAGAAGCAGTACCTTATTATCTCTGCAGCATTAGATTTAATTCCATGGCCTCAGTTCTGTTGTCCCTGTCTGTACAGAATGACTATCACATTGTGAACCCTTGTAATCTCTGTTACTCATCTCATTAGCTACCTGACACCTTGAACGGACAATCAAAAGCAAGCAATATTATTCCTTACATGCCCTTATCATCAGTAAATTGGATTAAAACTTTTCCTACCAATTGTTATTTGAATCATACAAATAGTTTTTCTGCTTATTTTTTACCAATAATAGTAGGGTAAATTTCACCTTCTATGTTTCTGAATTTGAGGGGATAGGTTTAACCCTACACGACCAGTGTAAATCGGGCGGGTAGGCAGTTAAAATTGACCAGGTGACTTACCCCTTGATGTACCGCCTGGATCCCGCTGTCTTCCATTTTAACCTGCACATTTGAGAAGGTAGCAAAAGCACTGCCGAAAGCTGGCAGGATCCTTATTTAAATATGAAAATTAGGCCTCGTTAATGTAATTGGGCCCCAACTGGAATTTTAACTCTGACCAAATTGGGGAATTGTTACTTTCCTGCCAGGTGGCAGTGAAAAAGGATCCAGAAAAGCAAGATTTTTTATTTTCCTATGGGTGCTTGGTGTAACAAAAGTGCTGCTCTGGGCCCCACATGGAAATATAGCCCTCCCTTGTCCCAGGCTCCCCTTTCTCTCCCACAAGATCCTCCTGAAAATCTCTTCCTGCAACTTATTTCCTGCCGCCAAAATGTCCACTCTGATTCGCTGAGCAGAAGCCACTGCCCGCTCATTTCAGGTGGGCAGCTGACCGGCGGCATCCAGATGTGGCCCTGGAATTAAAATCGGCCAGGACTCAAATTGCTGACATCGGGTGCATTTGGCCCTCGCCCTTCCACATACCCGAATCCTTCTTCCAGTTAAAATATCCCCCTAGTGTTTCCCACATTGAGAACCTTTAGCACAAACCCAGGCATATGCTTAACTTCCCAATTGGCAGCTCTCAGCATGTGAAGCTCTGCACGAGGAGTACAAAAGAGTGCTATTTATCCTACCTACAATTCTATGTAGCCTAATACACACATTTTTGACCAACATTTTTAGGCTAGTAATCCCAGATCTTCCGCTCACAGCTATGTCACTAAGATGCCAATAAGGTGAATATAGACACATAGACTTCTAATTCTAAAAGCATATTCTTAATGGTCTTTCCTTTCGTATTTAAACTTACATTTGTCCACTAATAGTAAAAAAAGAGACAAACAGGTAAAATACGACCTTGTTGCACCCATTTAAGAGGCGTGCAATGAAGACCAATTTTCAGGGAGCAACCTTCTGCATCCAAAGGTGTCTGAGCGACATCCAACCCAATTTTGGGTTGAGCCATTTTTCAAGCATCGCTGACAGCTGTCTGAAGCAGGCTATAGGCCCATTACATATGTGAATGGAGGACCGAACAGCTATTTTGGACCCCTTGTAGAAACCGTAATTGAGATAAGTGGACCAGATGCCGGCCCTGCTCCACTCAGGATTCTTCAGCAGCAGCCATGGACTGAGTAGTGGCCGCTAACAAAACGTCATCTTTTTGTTAACAAAAATTTTCAAAAAATTCTTCTGTGGAACCAGGCAGAGCAGGAGCCCTACACCCAACTCCGCAGTACTCGCAATTGGCCCCGCCCCACAGTGCCATTCCATCCCTTCTCCCAGGGCTTATTTTAGGGCAAGCAGCCCGTCATTCATCTATTTAAAATGGGTGAGCTGTCTGTGAAGGCATGACAAGTGCTGTCAGTTTGCCCAAATAATGATTCAGACCATCCTCGGACCATTGACATCAGTGCTCAAAAACGGGCCATAACCAATTTTTACTCCATACGCTATATTGTACTTGTTATGTCTTGAATACAGAATCTGACCAGATACTGTAAGCTCAAAGTAATGTGTGACTGCAGTCCTTTATTACAGGTCTCCAGAGTGCCTCTCCAGTCTTTGAGGCCTCCTTATGGACAGGTACTCCCAAAGGATTGTGGGATACCTTGGGACTCCTGGGGATGAGCCCTCTGGTGGTTCAACAAGGTAGTTACAGGTTTACATATATAACAACACTCCCCCCCCCCCAAAAAAAAAGTCAATAGTGTAATTATTTACAATGTGAGTCGATCTGGGGCCTTCCTTTCCCTGGTTGATCATCTCGGTGCAAATGCTGGTTTTGGTGAGTACCTTGTTGGGCCCTCGCTGGGCTGCTGTGCAGCTGGCCTTGCAGGGCTGCAGGGTGTGGTGAGTCCTGCTGGGCTGCTGCAGGTGATGGGTTCTACTTCATGGTCAACCGCTGGGTCGGTTGCCACTTGTGTATGTGTTGGATGGTCGAAAGAGGTAGAGTCTATTGTGGGTTGTTCTGGATAGTCCGTGAATCTGTGTTTGGTTTGGTCCAAGTGTTTTCTGCAGGTGAGTCCATTTGAAAGTTTGACCACAAACACCCTACTCCCCTCTTTGGCCACCACAGTGCCAGGAAGCCACTTGGGACCTTGTCCATAGTTTAACACAAATACAGGATCATTAATCTCGATTTCGCGTGACACATTTGTGCGATCATGATATGTATTCTGTTGAAGCCGCCTGTTCTATACCTGTTTGTGTAGATCAGGGTGGACTAGCGAGAGCCTTGTCTTAAGTACACTTTTCATGAGCAGTTCAGCGGGGGATCCCCAGTGAGCCAGTGAGGTCTTGTGCGGTAACTAAGCAGGACTCGGGATAGGTGAGTCTGCAGTGAGCCTTCAGTTACCCTCTTCAAGCTCTGCTTGATTGTTTGCACTGCTCGCTCTGCCTGACCGTTGGATGCTGGTTTAAACGGGACAGATGTGACATGTTTGATCCCATTGCGGGCCATGAACTCTTTGAACTCAGCACTGGTGAAACACGGCCCTTTGTCACTCACAAGAACGTCAGGCAGGCCGTGCGTGGCAAACATGGCCCGCAGGCTTTCAATGGCGGCAGCGGACGTGCTTGCCGACATTATCACACATTCAATCCATTTGAAGTATGGATCTACAACCACGAGGAACATTTTTCCCAAGAATGGGCCTGCATAGTCGACATGGACCCTGGACCACGGTTTGGAGGGCCAGGACCATAAACTTAGTGGCGCCTCCTTTGGTGCATTGCTTAACTGTGAACATGTGTTACATTTGTGCAAGCAGGACTCTAAGTCTGCATCGATTACGGGCCACCACATGTGGGATTTGGCTATCGCTTTCTTCATTACGATGCCTGGGTGGGTGCTGTGGAGGTCACTAATGAAAGTGTCCCTGCCCTTTTTTGGCACCCTATAGGAGGCAGTTTGCCTGTATGGACATTTCATCTCTGCGCCGCTGGTACGGCTTTATTTCTTCCTGCATCTCTAACGGGACACTAGACCAACTCCCGTGGAGCAAGCAGTTTTTTTACAAAGGACAGTAAGGTGTCCTGGCTCGTCCAGGTTCTAATATGCCAGGCGGTAACAGGTGATTGCTCACTCTCGAATGCTTCCATTACCATAACTAAATCTGAGGGCTGTGCCATCTCCAACCCTGTGGTGAGCAATGACAGTCTACTGAGTGCATTGGCATAGTTTTCTTTGCCTGGCCTGTGGCGGATGGCGTAGTTGTATGCAGGCAACGTGAGCGTCCATCTCTGGATATGGGCCGATGCATTTGTATTTATCCCCTTACTTTCAGAAAAGAGGGATATAAGTGGCTTATGGTCGGCACGGCCAGCTGAGGCCAGTGGTCTGCTCCTCCAGAATACTCACGGACGTGGAGAAGGGATACTCCAACCGTGAGAGGCACCTCCTAGCCACTCACTGGGCTGTGAAAAGATCACTGATCTTCACAGGGGGGGTCCCCTATCACACTCCTTACTCATCACATGCCCACCCAAATGCTTCTGGACTGAAGAATCAAGGACACAACAGTGAGCAGTGCCCGCATTGCTCGCTGGACCCTACTCCTCTCTCAGATGGACCTAAGTGTAAAGGTTCGATCCGAGCCAAGACTCGCAGCCAACATGATCTACTCAGGTACAGCCCACCGGTGTTCTGTAGAAGGGGTATGGGAAGTTAACATAGGCTTTCGGGCCGGGTTACTCTCCACAGGCCAAGAGATCTATGTGGACGGTTCAAGCACAATATCTGCAGGTGAACGACTCACAAGCTGCGGAGTGTATGACCCAGAGGCACGCATTGCCCTGGTGATTAAACTCCCCAGTATTATGTGTAGTATATGTAGGCACCTTTAGTAATGACTCCACGAGGCAGGGTATGATATTTAAACTGTGCAGACCTGTAGTCCTTTATTAGCAGCTCCAGAGTGAGGATAACAAGTTCTGAGTTGCTTTTTATACTGGGTTACCTGCATTGTGCAGGTATCCCTTAGGTCTCCAGCAGCAGCACCCTCTGGTGTACAGGTAAGGTGTGTACAGTGTAAGGGCACATTCAGTGTGGCATAACAGTGTTACAGACATCACACAGTAAACAGGCATGCATACTCAACAATACTCCCCTCTAAGTATTTTTCATATCCTTATTTTCATGACCAGGGGTGGTGATCAGTGGTGGGCTATGGGAGGTTGTGGTGAGGATTGTGTGATTGCCAGGTGTGACCCTTGTGCTTGAGGCTGGCCTCGTATGTTTCCCCTCCCTCACACACTGACCAAGTGGGTGTCACTGTTGTGGGATCCCTCAGAGGGGGGTAGCCACGGCAACAGTGGGTGGTGTGTATACACTGTGATGTGGCTAGTTGTGAGGTGGTGGGCAGGGTCACAAGACTGGGTGAGCTTCTTGTCCACCAATTGGGATGAGGGTCAGGTGATCCCAGGGTTTGCCAGGGAAGCTGGAGGGTATTGACCTCATGCTCCTGGTGTTGGCCCTGATGGCCAGGGGTTGTAGGGCTGGTCTGGTGCAGGTTGCCATTGGTGGTGGCTGGGCTGCCCATTGACCACTGTCCCTGTAGTGGGTCTGCTCCCACTGGCTATGTGTGTGTCCTGCAAGGGGCATCACACTCGTTCCAAAGGTCCAGGCTACATGGTCAGGTAGCCTGCTGGACCTGGGGGTCTCCAACAGGGGGATTCCATTGACATCAGTATGGTCCCTGTAGGACCCAATGTCCTTTGGCAGTGTCCTACCGGTATACATGACACCTTGGCTCTGATCACACATAGTCGAGCCTGAATTATACATTCTAGCATTTGCATCACTTTTGGGTGCCCTGGTTTCAACAGACTTGGTTACATTCGGCATTTCACATTCTCTATCATTATTGTTAAGCATAATAAAATTGTTCTTAACCTTACTGGCACCTGCATTCATCTAATTAGTCTCATTAGTTAAACCAGCATCACAATTCATGGTTACATTACATATATTTTCAAATACTTGTGCCCTTTAATTGCATCTTTAGCTTTAAAGTCTGTGTACTCAAATAGTTGAAACTTCCCCTTTAAATTTTTTTGGTTATCGGTCTCCTTTAAGGGAGCCTTCAAATCCGATTGGCCGCTCGGTGTCACATGATGCTCCTCCAATGGCCTCATGGCCATTTTGATTACAAGTTTTTCTCCTCTTGGTGCTGGTTTTGCAGGCATTTCCTGGCTTTCTTGCAGGTGGGCTTTGGTGGTCTTTTCTTCCACAGAGCCACTTCACCTGATGTGGACCGGGTTCATCCAATTCCTTCTCAGCAGCGTGGGACCATCACCGGCTACAATCCACGGGGGGAATTTGTTCATCACGCCACCCTGGGAGACCTGGATGTCCACGCTGCCAACGATGTGGATTTTACCTTTGGTATAGGTGAGCAGCTTCGCCTGGACAGGAGACAGTTTTGGTCGATTGGCAGGATTTATCCAAATTTTTTCAAAGATCATTTGGCTCATCACAGACTGGCTCGCCCCTGTGTCGATCGCAATAGAAACTGGGACCCCGTCGATGTCTACTTCCATTGTCCACAGAGAACTTTCGGTGGAGCAGGTATGAGTTACATTCCCTTCTCCCAGGGGTTGAGCAACTTCACCTTCATCTGTGTCGGAGCCCTGGTGATCAGCCAACTCATCAGAGACATGGTGAGTAAAGCTTTTTCTGCACATCCTTTGAAGGTGTCTTTTCTCTTTGCATACATAGTCTTTGTAGCAGCACTGGTGGGCCCAGTGGTTTCTTCCACAGCACCAGCACGGGTCTAGCCGGTTCGCCCCATATGGCGGACTCAGGATTGTGGGACTCGGAGCAGCGTTTCTTCCCTTAGAAGTATCCATGCGGTGCACTGCTCTCGTTGGTTTAGAGTCCCTTAGTGCTTCATTTAGGTTGTCGTCAAAGTCGCACGGTGCAGCCTGTCTCCTTAAGTGTTCCAATCTTTCTATAAAAGCGTCCCAATCTTCCCCATCGGTAAATTGCTGAAAGATGCTGAGATTCGACATGCTGGGCGTGCGTTTCGTGACCTCGTATTCCCGTCGCCAGTTGTAGTGTGTGTAGGCACCTTTAGAAACATAGAATCATGGAAATATAGAAAATAGGTGCAGGAGTAGGCAATTTGGCCCTTCAAGCCCGCACCACCATTCGATAAGATCATGGCTGATCATTCCCTCAGTACCCCTTTCCTGCTTTCTCTCCATACCCCTTGATCCCTTTAGCCGTAAGGGCCATATCTAACTCCCTCTTGAATATATCCAATGAACTGGCATCAACAACTCTCTGCGGTAGGGAATTCCACAGGTGAACAACTCTCTGAGTGAAGAAGTTTCACCTCATCTCAGTCCTAAATGGCCTACCCCTTATCCTAAGACTGAGTCGCTTGGTTCTGGACTTCCCCAACATCGGAAACAATCTACCCGCATCTAACCAGTCCCGTCCCGTCAGAATCTTTTATGTTTCTATGAGATCCCCTCTCATCCTTCTAAACTCCAATGTATAAAGGCCAAGTTGTTCAAGTCTCTCCTCATATGTCAGTCCGGCCATCCCGGGAATCAGTCTGGTGAACCTTCGCTGCACTCCCTCAATAGCAAGAACGTCCTTCCTCAGATTAGGAAACCAAAATTGAACACAATATTCCAGGTGAGGCTTCACAACTGCAATAAGACCTCCCTGCTACTATACTGAAATCCCCTAGCTATGAAGGCCAACGTACCATTTGCCTTCTTTACCGCCTTCTGCATCTGAATGTCAACTATCAATGACTGATGAAGCATGACACTCAGGTGTTGTTGAACCTCCCCTTTTCCTAATCTGCCGCCATTCAGATAATATTCTGTCTTCGCATTTTTGCCCCTAAAGTGGATAACCTCATGTTTATCCACATTATACTGCATCTGCCATGCATTTGCCCACTCACCTAACCTGTCTAAGTCACCCTGCAGCATCTTAGCATCCCCCTCACAGCTCACACCACCACCCAATTTAGTGTCATCTGCAAACTTTGAGATATTACACTCAATTCCTTCATCCAAATCATTGATGTATATTGTAAAGAGCTGGGGTGCCAGCACTGAGCCCTGCATCACTCCACTAGTCACTGCCTGCCATTCTGAAAAGGATCCGTTTATCCCGACTCTCTGCTTCCTGTCTGCCAACTATTTCTCTATCCACGTCAGTATATTACCCCGAAAAACACGTGCTTTGATTTTGCACACCAATCTCTTGTGTGGGACCTTGTCAAAAGCCTTTTGAAAGTCCAAATACACCACATCCACTGGTTCTCCCTTGTCCACTCTACTAGTTACATCCTCAAAAAATTCCAGATGATTTGTCAAGCATGATTTCCCCTTCATAAATCCATGCTACTTTGGACCAGTCCTGTCACAGCTTTCCAAATGCGCTGCTATTTAATCCTTAACAACTGATTCCAATATTTTCCCCACCACTGATGTCAGGCTAACCGGTCTATAATTACCCGCTTTCTCTCTCCCTCCTTTTTTAAAAAGTGGTGTTACATTAGCTACCCTCCAGTCCATAGGGACTGATCCAGAGTTGATAGACTGTTGAAAAATGATCACCAACGCATCCACTATCTCTAGGGCCACTTCTTTAAGTACTCTGGGATGTAGACTATCAGGCCCTGGGGATTTATCAGCCTTCAATCCCATCAATTTCCCTAACACAATTTCGTGCCTAATAAGGATATCCTTCAGTTCCTCCTTCTCACTAGACCCTCGGTCCCCTAGTACATCCGGAAGGTTATTTGTGTCTTCCTTCGTGAAGGCAGAACCAAAGTATTTATTCAATTGGTCTGCCATTTCTTTGTTCCCCATTATAAATTCACCTGAATCCGACTGCAAGGGACCTACGTTTGTTTTCACTAATCTTTTTCTCTTCACATATCTATAGAAGCTTTTGCAATCAGTTTTTATGTTCCTGGCAAGCTTCTTCTCGTACTCTATTTTCCCCCTCTTAATTAAACCCTTTGTCCTCCTCTGCTGAATTCTAAATTTCTCCCAGTCGTCAGGTTTGCTGCTTTTTCTGGCAAATTTATATGCCTCTTTCTTGGATTTAACACTATCCTAAATTTCCCTTGTTAGTCATGGTTGAGCCACCTTCCCCATTTTATTTTTACATCAGACAGGGATGTACAATTGCTGAAGTCATCCATGTGATCTTTAAATGTTTGCCATTGCCTATCCACCGTCAACCCTCTAAGTATCATTTGCCAGTCTATTCTAGCCAATTCACGCCTCATGCCATCAAAGTTACCTTTCCTCAAGTTCCGAACCCTAGTTTCTGAATTAACTGTGTCACTTTCCATCCTAATAAATAATTCTACCAATAATGGTCACTCTTCCCCAAGGGGTTTCGCACAACAAGATTGCTAATTTAGTAATGATTCCACGAGTCAGGGTACAATATTTAAACTGTGTAGACCTGTCGTCCTTTATTTGCAGCTCCTGAGTGAGGACAACAAGCTGTGAGTTCCTTTTTATACTGGGTTACCTGTCTCCAGCAGCAGCACCCTCTGGTGTACAGGTAAGGTGTGTACAGTATCAGGGTACATTCAGTGTGGCTTAACAGTGTTACACACATTACACAGTAAACAGGAATGCATACACAACACTATGAGTGCCCAGCATGCTGAACTGTCAGCGGTGGTGTACCTGGTCACATAGCCCGAAGATTTCCCTACCCCATACACGATTTACTTGGACAGTATGTTCACATGCAATTCGTGTACGGAATATCTGGCTATCTGGTCCTGTTGCGGATACACATCTGCTGACGGGAGATCCCTGGCAATCAAGCCTCTACTGGAAAAGCTAATGGCAGCCATGGGGGTGGAAGGAAAGGTCTATATGCACAAAGTGAAGGCACACTCAACCACTGAACCCCGAAGCGAAGGAAACCAGCAGGCTGACATGTTGGCCAAGCCATCCTTCCCATGCTGAACAACCACTCCATTGGGGACAGCTAGGATCCTGGTCAGGGAGGTGTTCTCCCGATGGGGACTTCCCCAGTACGTGGAGTCTGACCAAGGGAGTCACTTCACCAGACAGGTGATGCAGGAGACTCTTAAAGTGATCAGCATCGAGGGGAAATGGCATTCGACCACAGCCCGCAGTCATCCGGGCCTTGGAGCGCTTGAACCACACTATCAAAGAAAGGTTATGTAAGGAGACTCACCCAAGAAGTGGGTAGAAGTCCTACCACTGGTCCTTATGGGAATCCGGGCCAGCCAGTCAAAGAGCACAGGGTATTCCCCGTATGAGCTCATGACCGGCAGAGCCATGCGCACCCCCACCCATGTACTAGCCCCGGTACTCACGGAAGGTCAGCTCAGGGAAGCGAACCGGGACAGTTTTGTCAGGAATCTGTTTGAACACCTAAAGCAGATTCACTGGCAGGCTGCTAACAACATGGGAAAACAGCATCAGAGCAACCAATTGCTGCTGGAACCCCGCAAACAACACGAATGGGAGTTAGGGGACTAGTCATGGTAAGGAACTACGTTAGAGTAGGGGTTTGTGAAGCACTGTACATGGGGCCGTACCACATTGTTGACAAGGCAAGCCCCATGATCTATGCTATAAGGATGCCCCGCCGTACAAAGTGGTTCCACATAAACCAGTGCAAACTTTTCAACCCCGCAATAGCAGCCAAGCGTAAGGGACAGCGAGACAAAGTGAACTGTGCTAGGGCAGGGACCCTCAGCCAGCAGCCCCCGATTGTGGAAATCCCACAGGGGACATGGCAGATTCACAGACCATACCTTGAGGAGCGGTGGACTATGTTACCGGGGGAGCTATCTCCCCAATCATTTGGGACTCGATGCACCCCCGGTAGTTAGAGCCTTGAGGAGAACTCTCCGCACGCCACGACCTAAGACACCATGGTCACCAGCGCCCCAATTTAAGTGGTTCAGCCCCGAGAGGGGAACCAGCCACAAAGGGGTACCTAAGACCAGGGACCAGCCTGCAAGCAGGGAACCCCAGCTGGTATTCTTGGGCGACGAGGGACTCCTGGAAGAGATAGTGGTGGGCCAGCCACCAATTGAAAGTCCCCAACCTGCAGCCCTCGGCTATGCAGAACCCACCGGTAACAAAATGAATCTCGCAGCCACCCCTAAAGGGGCGGTGTGCTGTAGTACCGGAGGGGCCGTTCCCCCAATAGTGTGGGACTCAGACCCACCTCCAGTCAGGGCATTCCGGGTCCTGCGGTACAGGCCGACTTACTGCCGGCCTCACTGGAAACCCAGAGGCCCAAGAAGAAAAGAGAAGAATAGGAATTAACTGGGCCACCCGGAGATGGGTGGCAGATGTATATAAGTAGGACGACATGAGTTTAAGTATGTTTAGTAAGAATCTAGCGTAGCGTAGGATCAGGAGTGTAAGAAGTTTAGATCACCACTACCTTAAAGAAGCCATGCGTAATGAAGTAATGAAACAAATACAAGAACTGGGATAAGAATGGTTCAAAACGAATATGAAAGAGTTTCGGTCGGCAGCCGGTGTCCGACAAGTGACATGTACCTGGTAGTATTTGGGGAAGGTGTATAAGAGCCCAATTGGGGGTAGGAAAAGAATCCACCTGTGCAGCTATTAGAAGAGGCACAGATCGGGTAGCATCCGGGAGTATGAAGAATCTACCGGTACAGCTATTAAAGGAAGCATCGGTGGTATTTCTGGGGAAAGGAAAAGACCCCACCTTGTAGTCAGTAAAAGAGGCACTATAAGGACGATAAGAGTAAAAACAGACATCAGTTCCCACGGGAACTGGAAAAGACAGCCAGTTGATTAAAGACTTTATTGTGTTTTCATAGAAGAAATGAGCTCAAATTGGAACTCGATCACCTTTTGTCAAGCCAGAGAGCTTTTCTCGGGGCTGGACAATCTGTTTTATGTGCCCCGACAGGAAGGAGAACAACATGAAAAGAGTCCTGTTCCTGCTCGCTGTGATAACGATGAGCAGCGGCGGCCGAGGAGACGTGGAAGAATCCCTCATTTATGGGTGCTCGGAAGAGAGAGCACCGATCGTAACTGCAGAGGGTGGCACACCGGGAGTGGAAGAGCTCACTGTTTATGCCCACGATGGGAGGTGGCCAGGGTGGCTGGGGCCTAATTCCACTCGCCACTCCAGCCAGGAAGGATTTACCTCCGTTCCATGCCCCAGGATATGGGTCGTTGCTGCGCGGGTCAGTGTTACGGAGCGAAAACGTGTGTGTTTGACTTGTAAAGGGCAGATTGCCTTGGGTAGATAGTGGCTCAGGAAGCTGAGCAAGGACGCGGGGGACCAGGAATCTGACTGGGAAAGACTCGGTAATGACACGTACAGTACCATTATGGGGACACGGGGAGGAGTGAAGGTGTGTTGGAACAAGTGGTGGGAATCTGAACAGGGAATTTACAGTCTGCATGTGGGGGTCAGAGAAGATCTGTCCCGCAGGCATATCAATCGCCTTCGCCAGGCAATGGCAAGATGTCAGAGAAGGGATGGAGTGGGATTCCAGCCCACACGGGTGTGCGGTCCCACACTCCTCACTCCCAATTAACGCCAGCAAACTTATAGCACGCATTAAGAAACCCCTGCCCACGACCCCGCCAATGCGAACAATAATAGAGAGGTGCCCTACCACCACCAAGGGACAAGGGAATGGATTAGTATTGGTACTGACCGAAAAGGTGTTATACCAGGGGGTACACTAAGCAGTAGTTTCAGTTATTTTAAACCTTAGCGAGGTGCACTTACCTGCGTGGTGCCCGAAGGAAACAGAACAGCTCTCCCAGGCCCTACTCAGAGAAATGTTCAAGAAATTTTACAAGTTAGACTTTGGGAATGTGGACAAAGCAGATCTATACACCCTATATGCTAAGGACACCATGGGCACGGGGAGACCAAGAAGGTGAACCTTGAACGACATTTTTACTGCATATAATACAGGATCCTCTGTGATAAACAGTCTAGATGATATAGAACTGCAAACACAGATAAATGGTCTAAAGAACCAACTGAGAAAGATTCTAAAAGAGGAAAACACAGTAGTGGGCTCAGAGCTAAACGAGGATCAGGTTATGACGGTCCATTTAAAAGAAATCGTGGCTGAGCTGGAAAAACATGCACAAACAGTGAACGCACTCATACAGGAGGATAAGAATGCTTCAGACCAAGCTGCACAGAATGAGGTGTGCGTGCTTTTCGGGGCATGGTTATTGGGCGAGGGCCGCAATAACCTGGAGGATTTAAAACAAGGTTTAGTCCCCTCCTGGATCAGCAACAAGCACCTCGCAGCCCTCCACCCGTACAGCGATTCACTAAGCCCGTGCCAGCTCCGTCTAGCTTCTGAAGTCTACCCTGTCCCAGTAGATTGCGGGCGTTCTAATCACACCATCATGGAGCTAGAACTAAGGATGCCGGTCATGGGTGGGACAGCCCGACCCGCACCGGTATACAGGGTGGAAAACATTGGGGTCATTCAAGGAGGTGCACATGTTCATTTCACAGTGGTCCCACCGTATGTCATAAAGTGGGAGCACGCTATGATGGGTACTGACCTCTCCGGGTGCTGGAGCCGGGGTGCACACATAATACTGTGTCCCCAGCACTTGAACACCTATTCCAAACCACAGTGTGGGTTTAAAGCTGCTGGCGCACAGCCTATCAACTGTACCATGGAGGTAATGACACAAGACCATGTTCTTCCACAGGTAGCATACATAGGAGGTGGGACATATTGTGTCACCACCAGTGCACCCCACTACCAGCATGGGTAACACTTCTGCTGTCCGGTCACGATCAGCAGTTTTTGATTTGAACCCGAGGCAGAAGTTCAGGTGGCCCAGGAACAGATTGTCCGCATTCCCGAACCCTCCACTGTTCACCTCACTGTGAGAGAAAACATCACACGCTTGCAAGATATGTTGTACATTTTGGCTATGAAGTTCCCTCTCTATCTGAACATCTTGCCGCTCTGCTAGAAGCTGTAATCTCACAAAAACATTTCTATACTCTCGAACAGAAAACGATTGAGATAGGGAGAAAAATTCTAGCGATCTCAATTCCACCTTGGTGGGACATTTTCAAGAATATAGAAGTTCCTGCATGGATCACGTTTTGGTTGTCTGACAACTTGCGATTTTTCTTTACTTATGGTGTCTCACTTGTCGAGTGAAACGCAGAGGCCGTCAGGTCAAGCATCAAAGGGTGCTGCACGCTCCCTGGCCAAACTTGGGGATCGCACAGGGAGGGGTAACACCATATTACCATGTTTGATTTGTTTTAATTTTCACCTGCTGTAAAAACGCAGAGATCGAGTGTTGTAAGAATGTTTCTTAAAAATGTCTTTGACTATGTACCTGTAATTTCTGTAAATTCGGAGTAATGGAGGGACATCGGACCCCCTCTATACTGTAACATAATTGGAATGGCTGTATTTGCTTGTAAACTGCATTGCATTTCAAAGGAGGTATGCACATGAAAGTTCAGCTAGGTAAATGTAGGGGAAGGTTGACTCTCGGGAGTCAGGAATTTTGCTCACCTTGCATGAGGCTAGTATGTAGAGTATCATAGGGGGAATTGGAGGATTGCAAAAGTTGTGGGAAAACCCCCCCAGTGTTTGGACTCATAGGAAAGGGAATTTAATTTGGAACTGTCAACCAGGAAGTTTGGGATCCTGAAGTGCACATGAAAGAAACTATGAGTTTTATCGAATTTGGGATTTTTACAAGGCAGATTGGGTCCTTGTGGGAAGTGCTGAAAACTAAAGGATAACTATCTTTCAAAAGAAACCAGTTTTGGGTATTGAAGCTGTCTGGGGTATCGAAGGTAAACAAATTGTCTGGGAATTGTGTAAACTCAAAAACCCTTCTCCCTGGGAGCCATTAACATCAACTGAGAAATGGCCAGCCATCGCTCTGAGCAGGAAACTCATCCAGCACATGCATAATGTTAATGGCCCATCCAGCCCTCATGTAAACCCAGGCTTAGGCAGACATTACAAATATCAAAGCTAATTTTTCCAACCTAGAAACAAATTCAAAAGATCAGCACATCCGAGACAGGTTACCCTTAATGGGCCTGCCAAAATATGACAAAGAGAAATTGAGCCCGCCAAAATTTAAAAAAAGAATCGGGCTGATTTGGCGCGTAGATTAGAACAGCTCCAAAAGTATAACTGAGGCCCGGTTTTCAATGAAAGAGAGAGCGAGCAGACATTCATCTACCGAAAAAAGAAGGAAGAACATCATCACGGCAGAAAGCAGCTCGCAGTAACTTCAGACATTGCCATCGCGGTAACAACTGACCACAGCCAACGTGGTAACATCGAAAGCACCGCGATCGACCAATTCCGAAACCAAAACCCCTCAAGAAGAAACCGAAGATTCGAAAGTTTCCACTCTACAATCTAGTCCTAGCTACCAACAGGTGAAACATTACCTAAAAAGACATTGAAACCTATTTCAAATGGAAGAAAGTGGGTACTCACACCATAAGTCCAATACGCGCTCTACTGCATCAGCGGACACCACCCAACTAAAGACTATGCAGTCAGAAGTCCTCTACGACATTCAGGGTATGGCAAGCAGAACCTACAGAGTCCAGAGGAGCCCGAAATCATGAACCACCGCCAACGGATAAAAAGGATTGGTGAGCATAATCCCTGTTTGCCCTGGAGTTTAACCTAGTCAGAGTTAGGCACTGGGAGGTGGGAGGTGTAGTATTTTCTGTAACCTCTTTTGAATGTGTGATGAAGTGACTTTATTCTAGTCATTTCAAGCTTGACATTGTACTTTTCTTGTCTGCAATAAAATCAAGGTTCTTTGCACCAAAACAGTTGTCTCTTACATGTTGTCACATCCCCAAAATAAATCCAAAGTCTAGAACCCAGGGAGTGGGAGCAATTCGAGCAGCTCAGAAAGTCAGAGGTGAACCTAACCCCACACACCACTCCCTACAGATCATTTGTATATGTCCCACCCAGCAGAAAGACACCCTCCTTAAAAAGTTATATTTTCATCTTTGCAGAGGAAGGTGGCACACAACGTAGGGGAAAGAACTCGAACAGGAGGAGGCTCGGCAAATCTGCACCCACTGACACCTTGGAAGAGAGGGTCACTGCTTTCATGGGTCCTGCCTGAAGAAAAGCAACCAACCCTGCACAAGCTGGGCACAATCACGAGGGAGAGGGTAAGTCCTGCAAATTCCACAGTCTAGCTTTTCTAAATGTTAAGTACTGCACGGGCTAGCCATGCTTCGGTTCCTGGGGATGTCTCCGTCAGCTACGATTCGGTTGATGCAATGTGCTATCATTCATCATGATCCTTCAAATAAGCCTGATGCCTGCGCTGTGTGAGCCTACTCATGACACCCTGCCCCCTCCTCTTCTGCTCACCAGTTGTCTGTTCTGTTATATTTTGCAGAACTTGAGGCCAATCCTGACGATGCAGAAGAAGATTCAGACGCGGACGAGCCTGAAGAGAAGAATATCTTCCAATCCCATCTTCCAGACCAAGAGCATAGTGGTGAGGGACAGAGGAGGGGGAGGTGATGGATGAAGCTCCCAATATTATACTCACTTTAGAAGAGGTGCTGGTGCCGCCCATTGAGGTGCCAGCCACTTTCTTGAGTGGTACGAGTGTTGGGACATTCCATGGTTTCTCACATAACGAGGCTGAGGATTCCAGTGGGGTAAAGCGTGGCACACCCAGGTCCCGACCATCCGAGGCTGCGGGTCCCAGTGGGATGAAGCAAGGCACAGCCAGGGCCACACTGTCCGATGCTGCTGGTCGCAGTGGGGTGCAGCGAGCCACACCCAGAGTAAGGAAGGGAAGGAGAGCTCAATAGCGCTCTCCTGAGGTGCAGGATCTAACACATGTGGTTCAGATGATGGCAATGAGTGCGGAGAACATTGACCTTACCCGATCACTCCTGGACACCATCAGTGGGGTGGGTGACAAGGTATCAGGACTGTCGGGAGAAGTAACGACACTCTCACGAGAAATGGCAACACAATCCGGGAACATGAGGGAGGGAATGTCTCAAGCAGCGGATACAATGTCGGTGCACATGAGGAAGGGAATGTTGCAAGTAGTTGAAACACTGTCAGTGAACATGAGGGAGGGAATGTTGTAGGTAGCTGACACACGGTCAGGGCACATGAGGGAGGTTATTTCGGAGTTAGCTGCTGCAATAAGGGAACATGCTCAGACCCCACGCCCATTGACAGAATCAACTGCCACTCCACTCCAATCCCCAAACCAGCCACTGAAGAGGCCCAAGCCGGGCCTTTCACATTACCGCCTGCGCACTCCCCCCACCCCCACCATCAAGAAGTGTGCATTATCCAGGATGTTCAAAAGAATAAACTTGGTACCAACCTGCGAAATGCTGTGCCACCATGTGCGGGCAGGGGTGGAGTCAACATGACCAAGCATAGCGGGCGGTCTTAGATTAAGGTTGATGAGAGATAGGTGCAGCCTTTCTTTGCTGCTGTTGTTGTTGTTGGTGTTGTTATTCCTGAGGAAGAGAGTGTTCGAAGATCTGGCCCTCAAGTCTGGCACCAAGCTTATGGTCTACAGGGCTGTAGTGATACTCGCCCTCCTGTATGGCTCAGAGACGTGGACCATATACAGTAGACACCTAAAATCGCTGAAGGAATACCACCAACGATGTCTCCACAAGATCCCACAAATCCCCTGTGAGAATAGATGCACCAACATCAGTGTTCTAGATCAGGCCAACATTCCCAGCATCTAAGCACTGACCACACTCGACCAGCTCCGTTGGGTGGGCCACATTGTCTGCATGCCCAACAGAAGACTCTCAAAGCAAGCGCTCTACTTGGAACTCCGACATGGCATACAATGCCCAGGTGGGCAGAGGAAACATTTCAAGGATACCCTCAAAACCTCTTTGATAAAGTGCAACATCCCCACCGACACCTGGGAATCCCTGGCCAAAGACTGCCCTAAGTGGAGGAAGAGCATCCGGGAGGGCACTGAGCACCTTGAGTCTCATCGGCGAGAGCATGCAGAAAGCAAGCGCAGGCAGCAGAAGGAGCATGTGGCAAACCAGACTCCCCACTCACCCTTTCGTTCAACTCCCTTGTCTGTCTCACCTGTGACAGAGACTGTAATTACCGTATTGGACTGTAGAATCATCTGAGAACTCACTTTTAGAGTGGAAATAAGTCTTCCTCTGTTAAGCTCATAATAAAGTAATGCAACCGAGTACTGTAGACAATGAGTAAGTGTGACCTTGGCTCCTTTATTCAAACTCCAGAGTGCTGGTACAGCATGGGAGGCCTGCTTATATACAGTGCTCCCAAGAGATGCTGGGATTTCTTTGGACTCCAACAAGTAAACTCTCTGGTGGCAGTATGATACAGGTTACCTAGGGTTGCATACATAACATCACTCCCTCCAAAGTCGATAGTACACTTATTTACAGGGTGATTCGATCTGGGGCTTTTCACTCCCTTGTCGATCGTCTCGGTACAAATGCAAGTGTGGGTGAGTTGGTTGGTTCTTCGCTGGGCTGCTGGGCAGCTGGCCTTGCTGTGCTGCTGGGGATGATGAGTTCAGCTTCGTGATCAACCGTGATGTCGGTTGCAACTTGTGTGTGTGTTGGAGGGTCGAAGTTGGTGGTGTCCTCTTCAGGTTACTCATGGCTGTTTGTAAATTGCAGTTTGGTTTGGTCCAAATGCTTTCTGCAAGTTAGTCCATTGGCAAGTTTGACGTGAAACACCCTACTCCCTTCTTTGGCTATGACAGTGCCAGCAAGCCATTTGGGATCATATCCATAGTTAAGTACAAATATCGCATGACAAGTTTGCGCAATCATGGTACATGCTTTGTTGGTGCCGCCTGCCCTCGATGTGATCATTGAGATCGGGGTGGACAAGAGAGAGCCTTGTTTTAAGTGCCCTTTTCATGAACAGCTTGGCTGGGGGAACCCCAGTGAGCGAGTGGGGTCTGGTGCGGTAGCTGAGCAGGACTCGGGACAGGCGGGTCTGCAGGGAGCCTTCCGACACATGTTTCAAGCTTTGCTTGATGGTTTGGACTGCCCGTTCTGCCTGGCCGTTAGATGCAGGCTTGAACGGGGTAGATGTGACACGCTTGATCCCATTGCAGGTCATGAATTTCTTGAATTCAGCGCTGGTAAAGCACTGCCCATTGTCGCTGACAAGGATATCAGGCAGGCCATGCGTGGCCCATAGGCTTTCAATAGTGGCAGTGGATGTGCTTACAGACATTATTACGCATTCAATCCATTTTGAATAAGCATGCACAACAACCAAAAATATTTTGCCAAAAAACGGGCCCGCAAAGTTAACGTGGATCCTAGACCACGGTTTGGAGGGCGATGAGCACAAACTTAGCGGTTCCTCTCTGGGTACATTGCTCAGTTGAGAGGAAGTGTTGCATTGGCGCACGCATGACTCTAAATCTGAGTCGGTGCCGGACCACCACACACGGGATCTGGCTATAGCTTTCATCATTACTATGCCTGGGAGGGTACTGTGTAGGTCGCATATGAGTGTTTCCCTGTCTTTCTTAGGCAAAACCAGTGATTACCCCACGAAAGAGAGTCCGCCTGTATGGACATTTCGTCTGTTTCAAGATGCCAATGGCCCTCTCTATTAAGCCGTGCGTCGCAATGAGCGACAAATTGTATTCCCGGTCAGCTTCCGTCCGGGTTACGTGTAGGGGCGTAACGAGCTAGGTGGTGAGGCCATACCCTTTGTCTCCCAGTAGCCAGCTCTGCCCTTCTGGCTGCTGCTGAAACATGGCAGATATAATGCTCTCGCTTAGGATGAACGCACCATGGGTGCTTCCAGGTTATCTTGCATCAATTGACATGATGCGATGCATGTCGTCACACAGGAGTGGAAGCCTTTTCTATTCCTGTACATATCAGAATCCTCGAAAGGTGCTGTGGGTACAATCAATGCAGCCCTGTACATAGAAACGTAGAAACAGAGAAATTAGGTGCAGGAGCAATCCTGAAGAAGCCCACAGCCCTTTCACGCATTGCCTGTGTGGTCATGGGAAACTTTATGTAGTCATTTCTCCGGGCATATAGTGCATCAGTCACCTGCCAAATACAGATATGTGTTGCATGTTGAGAAATGGCGCACACATGCCAAGTTGTGGCCTGGAATGATGGAATGATCCAGGTACATAGAATGAAAGTGCAGCTGTATTCTTCACTTCAACTGACAAAACAGTCCTCCTGACACTTCTCGGGTGCAGGTCTGCTCTTACGAACTCACAGGTCTCGGTTATAACTTATTTTTGGAAACGCAGCCTTCTCACACAGTCTGCATCACTCAGGTGCAGGTGTGAACACCTGCCTCGATATACCCGACGTGGGTAAGGCCTCCTGCCCATCATCCTACGTGCTCTGAGGTTCCTCATGCGATGATGTGAAATCAATTGTCTCCTCCGCAGCACCATCATGCAGAAGGCTTGCACGAGGTATGGCATTGTCAATATTGCCCCCATGATTAAATTGTAGCTTTGCAAGAAGCTAAAACTGGCAGGCATGAAAAACGTCTTTGTTGTCTCTTCCCCCCAAGGTCAATGCCCTAGTATGGACCACACCCAGGTCTGCGCATGTGCAATAGGCCTGCTTAGATCGGGAAACCCCCCACCCAGGCTTCATAGTGGCATAATGTAAGGGTTCTCATCCCTTCAGTTTGGATTCCACAACCTCCACCCCCCCAGCTTCTTTTCAAGCCGAGCCCAGCGCCCCTGTGTCCGGGTGAGGGACTGATTCTGCCGGCTGATGTTCGAGCCCGGTTTGGAGATGGTTGGTGGTAGCGTGGCACTTGAAAAAAAATCCAAACTTAAAGAATTGCATGAAACTTCCATTTTCTGCTTTTTCAGTTAGAAAAATTTGATCTTGATGATGCATATTTATGTGTTCTTGACTCCCTCCAAAACTTCGCCTAAAAACAATGCTGTCTTTCTGCGTCGAATTTTTGATGTGCGCTGGTTTTTCTTACGTGCCCAGAAGGTTTTTTTTGAGTGGTCACATTTGCTGTCCTGGGAGAAATGGAAGTTGGCCAATGAAGCAGACATCAGGTTACGCCCCCTTTGACGCAAAAAAACTCAAACCTAAAAATATTGAAACTAACTGAGTTATGCTGGCGCGCAATTTTGGGGAAACTTGGATTTTTAAATTTAGGCCAAAAAAACTGCGCAAATCACTGGGGAAAATTGAGCTCAATTACTGGGAGATTTGCAGCATTTACCTGTCCCAATGATTCCCTGATACACATTGTTCCCAAGAAAATACCCAGCATGTTTTACCGTATCCATTACCTACCAGCTCTTGTAGGTCAATTCTTAAATTGCTTTATTGATCACAGTATACACTCAGTCATCTATGCCAAAGTCAACCATGCAGTTCACATACTCGAAACCTCTCATAAATGGTGCATTAATTGCAAAAGAAAGTGACATTCATTTGGCCTTCACACTTTTACCAGTCTGAGCAGGGGATTTTGACTTCATGCGCTTCCGGATTTTCACTGTCTTGAACAAGTGTGTGCCAGTGAATGGCATAATATCTTACGCAGTATGTTAGTACATGTATTTCTTAAATACGAAATGACAAAAAAATCAACCATCCTGTCCATTGTTCATTATTTCCTGTTTATGGGTAACATAGAAATATAGAAACATAGAAAATAGTTGCAGGAGTAGGCCATTCGGCCCTTCGAGCCTGCACCACCATTCAATAAGATCATGGCTGATCATTCCTTCAGTACCCCTTTCCTGCTTTCTCTCCATTCCCCTTGATCTCTTTAGCTGTAAGGGCCATATCTAACTCCCTCTTGAATATATCCAATGAACTGGCACCAACAACTCTCTGCGGCAGGGAATCTCACAGGTTAACAACTCTCTGAGTGAAGAAGTTTCTCCTCATCTCAGTCCTAAATGGCCTGCCCCTTATCGTAAGACTGTGTCCTCTGGTTTTGGACTTCCCCAACATCGGGAACATTCTTCCCGCATCTAACCTGTCCGGTCCCGTCAGAATCTTACATGTTTCTATGAAATCCCATCTCATCCATCTAAACTCCAGTGTATAAAGGCCCAGTTGATCCAGTCTCTCCTCATATGTCAGTCCAGCCATCCCTGGAATCAGTCTGCTGAACCTTCGCTGCACTCCCTCAATAGCAAGAACGTCCTTCCTCAGATTAGGAGACCAAAACTGAACACAATTTTCCAGGTGAGGCTTCACCAAGGCCCTGAACAACTGCAGTAGGACATCCCTGCTCCTATACTCAAATCCCCTAGCTATGAAGGCCAACATACCATTTGCCTTCTTCACTGCCTGCTGTACCTGTATGCCAACTTTCAATGACTGATGAACCATGACACCCAGGTCTCGCTGCACCTCCCCTTTTCCTAATCTGCCGCCATTCAGATAATATTCTGGCTTCGTGTTTTTGCCCCCAAAGTGGATAACCTCACATTTATCACATTATACTGCATCTGCCATGCATTTGCCCACTCACCTAACCTGTCCAAGTCACCCTGCAGCCTCTTAGCGTCCTCCTCACAGCTCACACCGCCACTCAGTTTAGTGTCATCTGCAAACTTGGAGATATTACACTCAATTCCATCCTCTAGATCATTAATATATATTGTAAAGAGCTGGGGTCCCAGCACCGAGCCCTGCGGCACTCCACTAGTCACTGCCTGCCATTCTGAAAAGGACCCGTTTATCCCGACTCTCTGCTTCCTGTCTGCCAACCAGTTGTCTATCCACGTCAGTACATTACCCCCAATACCATGTGCTTTGATTTTGCACAACAATCTCTTGTGTGGTTCCTTGTCAAAAGCCTTTTGAAAGTCCAAATACACCACATCCACTGGTTCTCCCTTGTCCACTCTACTAGTTACATCCTCAGAAAATTCCAGAAGATTTGTCAAGCATGATTTCCCTTTCATAAATCCATGCTGACTTGGACCGATCCTGTCACTGCTTTCCAAATGCACTGCTGTTTCATCCTTAATGATTGATTCCAACATTTTCCCCACTACTGATGTCAGGCTAACCAGTCTATAATTACCCATTTTCTCTCTTCCTCCTTTTTTAAAAAGTGGTGTTACATTAGCTACCCTCCAGTCCATAGGGACTGATCCAGAGTCGATAGACTGTTGGAAAATGATCACCAACACATCCGCTATTTCTAGGGCCACTTCTTTAAGTACTCTGGGATGTAGACTATCAGGCTCCGGGGATTTATCAGCCTTCAATCCCATCAATTTCCCTAACACAATTTTGTGCCTAATAAGGATATCCTTCAGTTCTTCCTTCTCACTAGACCCTCGGTCCCCTAGTCCATCCGGAAGGTTATTTGTGTCTTCCTTCGTGAAGACAGAACCAAAGTATTTGTTCAATTGGTCTGCCATTTCTTTGTTCCCCATTATAAATTAACTTGAATCCGACTGCAAGTGACCTACGTTTGTCTTCACTAATCTTTTTCTCTTCACATATCTACAGAAGGTTTTGCAGTCAGTTTTTATGTTCCCGGCAAGCTTCCTCTCGCACTCTATTTTCCCCCTCTTAATTAAACCCTTTGTCTTCCTCTGCTGAATTCTAAATTTCTCCCAGTCCTCAGGTTTGCTGCGTTTTCTGACTAATTTATATGCCTCTTCCTTGGATTTAACACTATCCTAAATTTCCCTTGTTAGCCATGGTTGAGCCACCTTCCCCGTTTTATTTTTACTCCAGACAGGGATGTACAATTGTTGAAGTTCATCCATATGATCTTTAAAGGTTTGCCATTGCCTATCCACCATCAACCCTTTAAGTATCATTTGCCAATTTGATCTAGCCAATTCGCGCCTCATACCATCAAAGTTACCTTTCCTTAAGTTCTGGACCCTAGTTTCTGAATATAACTTTGTCACTCTCCATCTAAAAAAGAATTCTACCATATTATGGTTACTCTTCCCCAAAAGCACAACAAGATTGCTAATTAGTCCCTTCTCATTACACATCACACAGTCTATGATGGCCAGCTCCCTGGTTGGTTCCTCGACATATTGGTCGAGAAAACCATCCCTAATACATCCCTAATCCTCCTCCACCGCATTGCTACCAGTTTGGTTAGCCCAATCAATATGTAGATTTAAGTCGCCCATGTTAACTGCTGTACCTTTACTGCACACATCCCTTATTTCTTGTTTGATGCTGTCCCCAACCTCACTACTACTATTTGGTGGCCTGTATACAACTCCCACTAGCGTCTTCTGCCCTTTGGTATTCTATAGCTCCACCCATACCGATTCCACATCATCCCAGCTAATGTCCTTTCTTACAATTGCATTAATTTCCTCTGTAACCAGCAATGCCACCCCACCTCCTTTTCCTTTCTGTCTATCCATCCTAAATGCTGAATACCCCTAGATGTTGAGTTCCCAGCCTTGGTCACCCTGGAGCCATGTCTCCGTGATGCCAATCACATCATATCCATTAACTGCTATCTGCACAGTTAATTCATCCACCTTATTCCGAATATTCCATGCATTGAGGCACAGAGCCTTCAGGCTTGTCTTTTTAACACACTTTGCCCCTTTAGAATTTTGCTGTAATGTGGCCCTTTTTGTTTTTTGCCTTGGGTTTCTCTGCCCTCCAATTTTACTATTCTCCTTTCTATCATTTGCTTCTGACTCCATTTTATTTCCCCCTGTCTCCCATCCCCCTGCCACATTAGTTTAACTCCTCCCTAACAGCACGAGCAAACACTCCCCCCAGGACATTGGTTCCGGTCCTGCCCAGGTCCAGACCATCCGGTTTGTACTGGTCCCACCTCCCCCAGAATCGGTTCCAATGTCCCAGAAATGTGAATTCCTCCCTTCTGCACCACTACTCAAACCACGTATTCATCTGAGCTATCCTGCGATTCCTACTCTGACTAGCACGTGGCACTGGTAGTAATCCTGAGATTACTACTTTTGAGGTCCTACTTTTTAATTTAACTCCTAGCTCCCTAAATTCATCTCGTCGGACCTCATCCTGTTTTTTACCTATATCATTGGTACCTATATGCACCACGACAACTGGCTGTTCACCCTCCCTTTTCAGAATGTCCTACATCCGCTCCAAGACATCCTTGACCCTTGCACCAGGGAGGCAACATACCATCTTGGAGTCTCGGTTGCGGCCGCAAAAACGGCCGATCTATTCCCCTTACAATTGAATCCCCGATCACTATCACTCTCCCACTCTTTTTCCTGCCCTCCTGTGCAGCAGAGCCAGCCATGGTGCCATGAACTTGGCTGCTGCTGCTCTCCCCTGACGAGTCATCCCCCTCAATAGTACCCAAAACGGTTTTGTAGGGGGATGACCACAGGGGACCCCTGCACTGCCTTCCTTACACTGCTCTTCCTGTTGGTCTTCTATTCCCTATCTGGCTGTGTACCCTTTACCTGCAGTAAGACCAACTCGCTAAACGTGCTATTCACGTCATTCTCAGCATCGTGGATAAATATGTTACTTCCCACCTGCCACATGTTCTCACCATGTCAGCTTTCACACTGCACCTGTGAAAATGATAAGATGGCCCCTCTAACTTTCCAATTTCAACTAGATTCCCTCAAAATTGTGTCATTCTTGCCTCGGAACAATTATTTCCAAGTGATTGCTCTAATATCGGCACTGCTGGACTTAAGGTGAGACTGCGTGATTTCCAGTGCACCATTAATTGCCTTAGCTTTCCTTGTCAAACCATATCAGCTGGAGAGCTTTCAGTAATGATTGAGCCTAGTCTCATCTAGTATTTGAAGTCCTCATCAATTTGCCTGCATCACAAAAGGGGTGCATGCTGACACTGCTGTCTAGCTTGCCTTTCTTCAGCACTTCAATGGGGTCTTATTTTGATACCTTAGGAGCTGCAATGCTAGTGAACAGGTTGGTATTTGCCATGGGCAGCACAGGTTTCAGTGTCTTCTTCCAAGGTAAATACATCAGGCATTTGGCCTGTCTCCTGGGTACGACCATAATACTACCGTTTTAGAACCTTTTCCCATAATCACAGCAGCAGTCACCTGGACAATGGGTTAGAATGCTTGGTTTAAATAATTGATAATCCATACAATTGTTTTCTGTTAAGGAACTAGTTGTAAAGGTATTTCTTGCATGGTTTAAACATGGTGATGCTATTCCTTACCTTCAGTTGGATTGGTCAAGAGAGTGACACCGGATACCAAGCATTAGAACAAATAAAATCTTGAAAAACTGAAGTATTACACTTCCTTTATACTTCTATGCTATACATTGTGATCTTATGAAAGCAGCATTCATGTGTTTGAATGCTTCAAAAGAATTGTTTATTGAGGACTAACCAGTACCAGAAGTTCACCTGCTGTTCAGTAATTATATAAAAGGACTAATTTGTGAATCTCCATTGTTGCTGGGAAGCCTTACTTGCTGTCAATGTGTGTGGGAGAATTGGGGCTAAAGTAGGTAAAGTTCCACAGAAGGTTCTCCTACTTGTCCACTGTAATTTCAGTTAAACTGCCGCGGAACTCCTGGAAAAATGGCAGAGTGCATTTGTGCCATTATTCCAGCTTTTGGCCGAATTTACAGCGCATGTTTGGGAGAATCCTTATGGAAATTCACCACCATCGTGTTATAGCCTCTCTTTTTTAATTTATGCCAAACAAAACCCTGATTTTCTATTCTGCTCTCCTGATGACAGTTTTGGTCTCCTTTATAGAATCAAAGGGCTTTCAACTAATGAAGGAGTGGTGGGAGGATTCAGGAAAGAGTAAATTTAAAAGCAGAAAGGTGCCACACAAAAGGTTACTGCAGAAGATAAAGATACGCGGCATCAGGTAAATGTATTAGCATGTATAGGGAATTGGCTGGCTAACAGAAAGCAAAGAGTCGGGATAAATGGGTCGTTTTCTGGTTGCAAATCGGTGGTTAGTGGTGTGCCACAGGGATCGGTGCTGGTACCCACAACTGTTTACAATATACATAGATGACCTGGAAGAGGGGACAGAGTGTAGTGTAACAAAATTTGCAGATGACACAAAGATTAGTGGGAAAGCGGGTTGTGTAGAGGACACAGAGAGGCTGCAAAGAAATTTAGATAGGTTAAGTGAATGGGCTAAGGTTTGGCAGATGGAATACAATGTCGGAAAATGTGAGGTCATCCTCCTTGGAAAATAAAAACAGTAAAAGGGAATATTATTTGAATGGGAAGAAATTACAACATGCTGAGGTGCAGAGGGACCTGGGGGTCCTTGTGCATGAATCCCAAAAAGTTAGTTTGCAGGTGCAGCAGGTAATCAGGAAGGTGAATGGAATGTTGGCCTTCATTGCGAGAGGGATGGAGTACAAAAACAGGGAGGTCCTGCTGCAACTGTACAGGGTATTGGTGAGGCCACACCTGGAGTACTGCATGCAGTTTTGGTCACCTTACTTAAGGAAGGATATACTAGCTTTGGAGAGGGTACAGAGACGATTCACTAGGCTGATTCCGGAGATGATGGGCTTACCTTATGGTGATAGATTGAGTAGACTGGGTCTTTACTCGTTGGAGTTCAGAAGGATGAGGGGTCAACTTATCGAAACATTTTAAATAATGAAAGGGATAGACAAGGTAGAGGCAGAGAGGTTGTTTCCACTGGTCGGGGAGAACTAGGGGGCACAGCCTCAAAATACCGGGGAGCCAATTTAAAACCGAGTTGAGAAGGAATTTCTTCTCCCAGACGGTTGTGAATCTGTGGAATTCTCTGCCCAAGGAAGCAGTTGAGGCTAGCTGATTGAATGTATTCAAATCACAGATAGATAGATTTTTAACCAATAAGGGAATTAAGGGTTGTGGGGAGCAGGCGGGTAAGTGGAGCTGAGTCCACGGCCAGATCAGCCATGATCTTGTTGAATGGCGGAGTAGGCTCGAGGGGCTAGATGGCCTACTCCTGTTCCTATTTCTTATGTTCTTATGTTCTAAACTCTAATGAGTGTAGGCCCAACCTGCTCAATCTTTCTTCATATAGCAACCCCTTCATCTCAGGAATCAACTTCGTGAACCTTCTCTGAATTGCCTCCAATGCAAATATATCTCTCTTTAAATAAGGAGACCAAAACTATACATAGTATTCCAGGTATGGTCTCACCGACGCCCTGTACAGTTGTAGCAGGACTTCCCTACTTTTATACTCCATCCCCCTTGCAATAAGAGCCAACATTCTATTTGCTTTCCGAATGAATTGCTGTACCTGCACGCTAACTTATTTTTGTTTCATGTACGAGGACCCCCAGATTCCTCTGTACCGCAGCATTTTGTAATCTCTCCCCATTTAAATAATAATTTGCTTTTTTATTTTTCATACCAAAGTGGATAGCTTCACCTTTTCCAACATTATGTTCCATCTGCCAAATTTTTGCCCAATCTCTGAGCCTATCTATATCCCTTTGCAGATTCTTTGCGTCCTCCTTACACAGGAAACACACATATTGTCAGTAACAATACTCATGTTGCATGCCACCAAGTTTGGTTTTGCCTGTTCAGCAGCAAAGTCCAAGACAATAATGAGTCACCGGCAGAGTGTGGAGTGTACATTGGGAGAGTGGTTGGCAGAGAGATCACACCACTCACATGATTGTGTCGTGTAAGAATATAAAGGTTTGCTGTAAGTATTGACTGATCAACATAATATAAAATGTTCAGATATTATGTTTAAACCTGCACAAATGCCTACGTGCTCCTGGACTCCGACACGGCTGCACCTGGGCCACGACCCCGCTGCTCATCGACTCTGATACCACTTCTCCTGGGTCACGACCCCACTGCTCCTGGGCCCTGAACTCTCGCCTCTCCTGGGCCCTGAACTCTCGCTTCTCCTGGGCCCTGAACTCTCGCCTCTCCTGGGCCCCGAACTCTCGCTTCTCCTGGGCCCCAAAATCTCGTCTCTCCTGGGCCCTGAACTCTCACCTCTCCTGGGCCCTGAACTCTCGCCTCTCCTGGGCCCTGAACTCTCGCCTTCCTGGGCCCTGAACTCTCGCCTCTCCTGGGCCCCGAACTCTCGCTTCTCCTGGGCCCCAAAATCTCGCCTCTCCTGGGCCCCAAAATGTCGCCTCTCCTGGGCCCTGAACTCTCACCTCTCCTGGACCCCGAACTCTCGCTTGTCTTGGCCATGAACTCCCACCTCTCCTGGGCCCAGAACTCTCGCCTCTCCTGGGCCCTGAACTCTTGCCTCTCCTGGACCCCGAACTCTCGCCTCTCCTGGGCTCCAAACTCTCACCTCTCCTGGGCCCTGAACTCTCGCCTTTCCTGGGCTCCGAACTCTCACCTCTCCTGGGCCCAGAACTCTCGCCTCTCCTGGGCTCCAAACTCTCACCTCTCCTGGGCCCCGAACTCTCACCTTTCCTGGGCCTCGAACTCTTGCTTCTCCTGGGCCATGAACTCTCGCCTCTCCTGGGCCTTGAACTCTCACCTCTCCTGGGCCCTGAACTCTCGCCTCTCCTGGGCCATGAACTCTCGCGTCTCCTTGGCCCTGAACTCTCGCCTCTCCTGGGTCAAGAACTCTCGCTTCTCATTGGCCCCGAACTCTCAGCTCTTATGGGCTCCGAACTCTCACCTCACCTTGGCCCCGACCTCGCCTCTCCTCTGCTGCTCACCACTTCTCCTCCTGCACCTGGGTCCCGACCCCACCGATGGTTCTGCCCATGCTCCAATCGGTGACCTGGATTTTGGTGATGTGAATCCAGTCGCCTTCCTCGAAGCCATTGCACTCCTCGACTAACTCCCACTGCTCCCTGCAGTGGCTACTCCTCCATTTTATCCCCAACCTGTCGTGATGGTGTTCCCTCGCAGGTCGGGGGGCACCGACAATAAATGTAACGTTACTTGTGCAGTCAAAGCCATTGTGGATTGTGTGAGCGCAGCAATGTAGCCTTTACTGGAAACAACTGGAGGCCTGTTCTAGGTGGTAGTGATCACCATACACACTTGTGATCAGTACAGTCGATAAGAATATTGGGCACACAAAAGGTTACCGCACGAGAAAAAAGTTCACGGGATTGGGGGTATTTTATTTGCATGGATAGCAGATTGGCTGACAAACAGAAAACAGAGAATCGGGATAAATGTTTCATTCTCTGGTTGGCAATCAGTAACACGTGGGGTGCCGCAGGGATCAGTGCTGGGACTCCAATCTATATTAACGACTTGGAATAGGGGACTGAGTTTAACGTAGTCAAGTTTGCTGACGATACAAAGATGGGAGAAAGGGCAATGTGTGAGGAGGACATAAAGAGGCTGCAGGAGGACATAGACAGGCTAAGTGAGTGGGCAAGAATTTGGCAGATGGAGTAAAATGTTGGAAAGTGTGAGGTCATGCATTTTGACAGAAAAACAATCAAAGAGCATGTTAAGTCCTGACTCTAATGTACTGACTTACACGAAACACATGCTGAAGTCAAGGTCACTCAGGACCTGCACCTTTAATTCCAGCTCTCCAGTGCTGCATTGCCTGAGACCTCCCTTTATATACCACAGTGGGACAGGTATGGAGTGTCTCCTGCAAGTGCACCCCTGGTGGTAAGGTATGCTTATTGTTACAGGTCATATCCAGTTACAGTCATGTAAAGCATGAAAGCATGGTAAGATACAGTTATATGCAGTAATGTGAGATACATGACATCACCCTCCCCCAAGCTCTTATTGCCTTTATAGATTCAGTCTCTCAGGTGGTCTGCGGTCTCGCGTGGAGCGTCTTAGTTGTGATTCAGTTGTTTACCTTGGTGCCTGTTTTTCATTCGGTGTGATTGCTGGTATCTCGCCTGGGCTGTCTGTTTCGTTCGGTATGATTGCTGGTATCTCGCCTGGGCTGTCTGTTGAGACTGCCCTTTCCTCAGGTTGTTCCACCTGTCTGTCCACCAGGTGTGGTGTGAGTTCCACATTGTAGTCTGCCTCTGGTTCTTCAGTGTTATCAGTGAATCTACTTTTTACTTGGTCTACATGCCTCCGGGAGGTTTGGCCATTGTCCATTTGTACAACCAGTAGCCTGTTTCCCTCTTTGTCTGTTACTGTCCCTGCAAGCCATTTGGGACCCCGGCCATAGTTTAGCACAAACACTTTGTCCCCTGTCTCATTCCACCTCCCCCTCGAATTTCGGTCATGGTACTCAGTTAGCTTTTGACGCTTAGCCTCAACAATTTCGTGCATGTCTGGAAGGATTAACGAGAGCCTGCTCTTTAAGGTTCATTTCATCAATAGTTGCGCGGGGGGAACCCCAGTCAATGAATGCGGATGAGATCTGTATGCCAGCAGCAGTCGCGACAGGCGGCTCTGCAGCGTGGGACCTTGGATTCTGAGCATGCCTTGTTTAATGATCTGCACTGCTCGGTCCGCCTGGCCATTGAAAGCCGGCTTTAAAGGTGCTGTCTTAACATGATTTATACCATGGTCACCTATAAAATCGTGAAATTCTGCGCTGGTGAAGCACGGACCATTATCACTGACCAATATGTCAGGAATGCCGTGCGTTGCAAACATGGTTCTAAGGCTCTCCACAGTGGTGGAGTTGGCGCGCGAGTTTAAAATGGTGTACTCGATCCATTTTGAAAATGCATCAACGACTACGAGGAACATTTTGCCCATGAATGGGCCCGCATAATCTACATGCACCCACGACCACGGTTTGGTGGGCCAGGGCCAGGGGCTTTGGGGGGCCTCCCTGAGGCATCACTGAGTTGGGCACAAATGGTGCACCAACGGATGCAGAGCTCCAAGTCCACGTCAATGCCAGGCGACCAGACATGAGATCTGGCTATGGCCTTCATAAGGATGATCCCCGGGTGCTCACGATGGAGCTCCCGGACAAACGCCTCCCTGCCTTGTAAGGGCATAACTACTCGGCTGCCCCATATCAGGCATTCTGCCTGTAGTGAGAGTTCATGCATGCGCCTATGGAAGGGTTTGACCTCCTCGGGGCAGGCATCGCAAGCCTCTGCCCAGTCACTGGTTAAAACGCATCTTTTAACTAGAGATAACGTGGAGTCGCTGGTCGTCCAGGCTCTGATTTGGCGAGCCGTCATGGGCGAACCTGTGGATTCAAAGGCATTGATTGCCATGACCATCTCACAGTCCTGTTTGTCGGACCCTTCTGTGGTCGCCAGGGGTAGCCTGCTAAGCGCGTCGGCACAGTTGTCTGTGCCTGGTCTGTGCCTTATCGTGTAGTCGTAAGCCGCCAGCATGAGTGCCCACCGCTGAATGCGCGCCGAGGCGTTGGCGTTGATTGCCTTGCACTCGGATAGTAGGGACGTGAGGGGTTTGTGGTCGGTTTCTAACGCAAACTTGGCCCCAAAAAGGAATTGGTGCATCTTTTTGACACCGTACACACACACAAGCGCCTCCTTCTCAGCCATACCGTACCCGCGCTCCGCCCGCGAAAGTGACCTGGAGGCATAAGCAACGGGATGCAATTTACCCACATCATTGGCGTGCTGTAAAACACACCTGACCCCATGCGCTGACGCATCACACGTAAGGACTAACTTTTTACCTGCGTCAATAAAGGCTAAAACACTCTTGGAACATAGAGTTCCTTATTGAAGGCGCGTTCTTGGGCGTCCCCCCGAAACCAATCGCACCCCTTTCTGAGTAGCACGTGGAGAGGCTCCAGCAGCGTGCCCAGTTCTGCATAAAGTTCCCAATGTAATTGAGTAGCCCGAGAAAGGCGCGCAGTTCCGAGACATTCCAGGGCCTGGGTGCCAGGCGAATCGCTTTGGTTTTGGATTCGGTTGAGCGGATTCCATCAGCGGCAATCCTTCTGCCCAAAAATTCAACCTCAGGCGCGAGAAACAGACACTTGGATTTCTTAACTCTTTGGCCTACCCGATCCAATCGACTTAGTACTTCCTCAAGATTGCGGAGACGAGAGTCGGTGTCCCTGCCCATGATGAGTATGTCATCTTGAAACACAACCGTCCCCGGGGTGGACATGAGCAGACTTTCTTCCATGTTGCGCTGGAATATGGCAGCTGCCGACCTGATGCCGAATGGGCATCGATTGTACACAAAAAGGCCTCGATGTGTGTTGATGGTGGTGAGTAGCTGAGACTCTTCGGTCAGTTCTTACGTCATATACGCAGATGTGAGGTCAAGTTTCGAGAAAAGTTTTCCTCCAGTCAACGTGGCAAATAGGTCCTCCGCTCTGGGCAGCGGGTATTGGTCCTGAAGGGAGACTCTATTTATGGTAGACTTGTAATCCCCACAGATTCGCACGGATCCATCAGGCTTCATGAAGGGGACGATGGGGCTTGCCCACTCGCTAAATTCCACAGGAGAAATTATGCCTTCCCGCAGAAGCCAGTCCAGTTCGTTTTCAATCTTTTCCCTCATCACATAAGGCACAGCTCTAGCCTTGTGATGGACCATCTGGCATTCTGTGTGCTGTAGATTCTAACTTTAGCCTCTTTGAAGGTGCCCACACCTGGCTGAAAGAGATGTTCAAAACGTCTCAGACCTGTTGAGCAGGAGGTCCGTTCCTCTGACGATATGGCGTGAACATCATCCCATTTCCAATTAAGTTCTGCTAGCCAGCTTCTTCCCAACAGGGCTGGGAGATCCCTGGGGACAATCCACAGGGAAAGTCGGTGCACCATCCCTTTGTGTGTGACTGAGAGCATGGCGCTGCTAAGGACTGGGACGATTTCTTTAGTATAGGTCCTTAGTTTGGTGTTGATCTTTGTGAGTTTTGGTCTGTTGCTTTTGTGCGGCCACAGCTGTTCAAATTGTTGAACGCTCATGAGGGATTGACTGGCCCCCGTGTCCAGTTCCATGTTGACGGGTATCCCGTTGAGTAGAACCCTCATCACAATTGGAGGCGTCTTGGTGTAAGAACAGTGGACATTGATCGTGTTAACCCGCTGTACCTCGGCATCCCGTGCACTGTTCCAACTGTCTTCTGGTCCGCTTTCTGACCCTTTCGATTTGTATACCTGCCGAGCTGCTGTTTTTCTGCATATGCGAACCAGATGCCCTGTGTAGTTGCAGTTTCTGCAAACGGCATGCTGACATCGACACACCCTGGTTGAGTGCCTTCCCCCACATCTCCAACACAGACCATTTCCATTGTTTCCGAAGGATGAGCTGCGTCTGGCTGATCTCCCTTGAGCTTCTCTGAATCTGTTGTTGATTGCTCGCATTGTGGGTTGATGAGGTGTGATCGGCCGTTCATGTGTCCCTTGATTTTGATGGCTTCTGGTGCCACTGTCGGCTGTTGAAGGCCTGCTCTGTGTGTGGGGGTAGCGGTTTGTTTCACAATGTGAACCCCTTGTTCCGATGCCTCATTGGTTGTCGTACCCGAAGTATAGATCAGCCTCGTTTCTTCTTCGCCTGCCAAGAACGTCAGTGCGACCAGTGCTCCTGCCTCTGGAGTCAACATCTTAGTCTCTATAAGTTTCGGAATATGCCTGCGTGGCCTATTCCTTCAATAAAAAAGTCTCTCAGTACTTCTCTCCTTAGCTCATCGGGGAACTCACATGAACTTGCCAGCCTCCGAAGTTCCGCCACGAAGTCGGGTATGCTTTGGCCCACACAGCGTCTGTAGTTGTAGAACCTGTGTCTGGCCATGTGTAGGCTGCTCGCTGGCTTCAGGTGGTCTCTCACCAGTGTGCTCAAGTCCTCAAAGAACTTGCTTGCTGGTTTCTCAGGTGCCAGCAGGTCTTTCATTAAAGCGTATGTTTTCGAGCCAGAGCTGGTCAAGAGATGGGCTCTTCTCTTGTCTGCCTTATCATCGCCCAGCCAGTATTTGGTCACAAAGGTTTGCTGGAGCCTTTCTATAAAGTCATCCCAATTATCTCCAGCATTGTATTTCTCATCTGAGCTGTTGGTAGCCATTCTGTGGATTCTGTGTTCCCGTAACTCGTCGCCACTGTTAAGTCCTGAATCTAATGTACTGACTTACACGAGACACATGCTGAAGTCAAGGTCACTCAGGACCTGCACCTTTAATTCCAGCTCTCCAGTGCTGCACTTGCCTGAGACCTCCCTTTATATACCACAGTGGGACAGGTATGGAGTGTTTCCTGCAAATGTACCCCTGGTGGTAAGGTATGCTTATTGTTACAGGTCATATCCAATTACAGTCATGTATAACATGGTAAGATACAGTTATATACAGTAATGTGAGATACATGACAGAGCATGTTATTATTTAAATGGAGAAAGATTGCAAAGTGCTGCAGTACAGCGGGACCTGGGGGTACTTGTGCATGAAACACAAAAGGAAGTATGCAGGTACAGCAATTGATCAGGAAGGCCAATGGAATCTTGGCCTTTATTGCAAAGGGGATGGAGTATAAAAGCAGGGATGTCTTGATACAGCTGTACATGATATTGGTGAGGTCACACCTGGAATACTGCATGCAGTTTTGGTTTCCATATTTACGAAAGGATATACTTGCTGTGGTGGCATTTCAGAGAAGGTTCACTAGGTTGATCCCGGGGATGAGTGGGTTGACTTATAGAAACATAGAAACATAGAAAATAGATGCAGGAGTAGGCCATTCAACCATTCGAGCCTGCAACACCATTCAAGAAGATCATGGCTGATCATTCACCTCAGTAACCTTTTCCTGCTTTCTCTCCATACACCTTGATCCCTTTAGCCAGAAGGGCCATATCTAACTCCCTCTTGAATATATCCAATGGACTGGCATCAACAACTCTCTGTGGTTGGGAAGTCCACAGGTTAATAACTCTCTGAGTGAAGAAGTTTCTCCTCATCTCAGTCCAAAATGACTTACCGCTTATCCTCAGACTGTGTCCTCTAGTTTTGGACTTCCCCAACATCGGGAACATTCTTCCTGCATCTAACCTGTCCAGTCCCATCAGAATTTTATATGTTTCTAAGAGATCCCCTCTCATCCTTCTAAATTTCATTGAATACAGGCCCTGTCGATCCAGTCTCTCCTCATATGTCAGTCATGCCATCTCGGGAATCATTCTGGTGAGCCTTCGCTGCACTCCCTCAAAAGCAAGAATGTCCTTCCTCAGATTAGGAGACCAAAACTGAACACACTATTCCAGACGAGGCCTTACCAAATCCCTGTACAACTGCAGTAAGACCTCCCTGCTCTTATACTCAAATCCCCTCGCTATGAAGGCCAACATACCATTTGCCTTCTTCACCATCTGCTGTACCTGCATGCCAACTTTCAATGACTGATGTACCATGACTGTTGCACCTCCCCTTTTCCGAATCTGCTGCCATTCAAATAATATTCTGCCTTCGTGTTTTTGCCCCCAAAGTGGATAACCTCACATTTATCCATATTATACTGCATCTGCCATGCATTTGCCCACTCTCCTAATTTGTCCAATCACCCTGCAGCATCTTTGTGTCCTCCTCACAGCTCACACCACCACCCAGCTTAGTGTCATCTGCAAACTTGGAGATATTACACTCAATTCCTTCATCTAAATCATTAATGTATATTTTAAATAGCTGGGGTCCCAGTACTGAGCCCTGTGGCACCCCACTAGTCACTGCCTGCCATTCTGAAAAGGACCCGTTTATCCCGACTCTCTGCTTCGTTTCTGCCAACCAGTTCTCTATACACGTCAGTACATTAACCCCAATACCATGTGCTTTAATTTTGCACACCAATCTCTTGTGTGGAATCTTGTCAAAAGCCGTTTGAAAGTGCAAATACACCACATCCACTGGTTCTCCCTTGTCCACTCTACTAGTTACATCCTCAGAAAATTCCAGAAAATTTGTCAAGCATGATTTCAGGTTGTTTCCACTGGTCGGGGAGACTAGAACTAGGGGGCACAGACTCAAAATACGGGAGAGCCAATTTAAAACCGAGCTGAGAAGGAATTCCTTCGCCCAGAGGGTTGTGAACCAAGGAAGCAGTTGAGGTTAGCTCATTAGCTCATTGAATGTATTCAAATCACAGATAGATAGATTTTTAACCAATAAGGAAATTCAGGGTTATGGGGAGCGGGCGGGTAAGTGGAGCTGAGTCCACGGCCAGATCAGCCATGATCTTTTTGAATGGCAGAGCAGGCTCGAGGGGCTAGATGGCCTACTCCTGTTCCTAATTCTTATGTTCTTATTATGTTCTTTCATAAATCCATGCTGACTTGGACCGATCCTGTCACTGCTTTCCAAATGCGCTGCTATTTCATCTTTAATAATTGATTCCAACATTTTTCCGACTATTGATGTCAGGCTAACCGGTCTATAATTCTCCATTTTCTCTCTCCCTCCCTTTTTAAAAAGTGATGTTATATTAACTACTCTCCAGTCCATAGGAACTGATCCAGAGTCGATAGACTGTTGGAAAATGATCACAAATACATCCACTATTTCTAGGGCCACTTCTTAAGTACTCTGGGATGCAAACTATCAGACCCTGGGGATTTATCGGCCATCAATCCCATCAATTTCCCAAACACAATTTCCCACCTAATAAGGATTTCCTTCAGTTCCTCCTTCTCATTAGACCCTCGGTCCCCTAGCATTTCTGGAAGATTATTTGTGTTTTCCGTCGTGAACACAGAACCAAAGTATTTGTTCAACTGGTCTGCCATTTCTTTGTTCCCCATTATAAATTCACCTGAATCTGACTGCAAGGGACCTATGTTTGTCTTCACTAATCTTTTTCTCTTCACATATCTATAGAAGCTTTTGCAGTCACGTTTTATGTTCCCAGCAAGCTTCCTCTCATACTCTATAAGAAAAGGTTGACTTGGTTAGGCCTCTACTCATTGGAGATCAGAAGAATGAGAGGTGATCTTATAGAAACATATAAAATTATGAGGGAGGCTTGACTAGGTGATGCAGAGAGGATGATCCCACTGGTGGAGGAAACTGGAACTAGAGGGCATAATCGTAGAATAAGGGACCTCCCATTTACAACTGAGATGAGGAGAAATATCTTCTCTCAGAGGGTTGTGAATCTGTGGAATTTGCTGCCTCAGAGAGCTGTGGAAGCTGGGATATTAAATAAATTTAAGACAGAAATAGACAGTTTCTTAAATGATAAGGGAATAGAGGGTTATGGGGAGTGGGCAGGGAAGTGGAGCTGAGTCCATGATCAGATCAGCCATGATCTTATTGAATGGCGGTGCAGGCTCGAGGAGCCTTATGGCCTACTCCTGCTCCTATTTCTTATGATCTTATGTTCTTATAGGAGTAAAATGGACATCTCTTAATTGGCCATATTAACCATCCTGCATTGCAATCATTCAAAGTGATAAGGTTTTAATCCTAAAAACTGCTGATGCAAGTCAGAGGTTCATCACACCCTGAGGTCATTGTCCTATAAGGATTGGAGATTGGACAATGGAAAAGCACAAATTAGCAGACAGGTCTGCGCCATTCCATCGCTTCCCATGTTCTTCTGTGAGGTGTTAATATCAGAGATTGGCTGGAACAATGGAATGGCAAAATCTGTTGGATAGACTGGCCCCGAGATCACATTAATTGTCTGGGATAGGTTTAAGGCATATCATACAAAAGCAAAATACTGTGGATGCTGGAATCTGAAATAAAAACAGAAAATGCTGGAAATACTTAGCAGGTCAGGCAACATCTGTGGAGAGGGAAACAGAGTTAACATCTCAGGTCGATGAGCCTTCATCAGAACTTTTAAGGCATCTCATATTCCTTTGAAATGCCAGGCAGGAAACAGCAGGTTAAATTGATCAGTAGTTGGACAAACAGGATGGCCATGATCTGTTGAACAGGGATGAAATTGGGAAGATGCTAGGGGTCGGGGCAGATGTTCGCCATCGTGATTGGCTCTCCAGGAGGGAGAGCAGCCATGGAGAAACCCTGATTAGTGTAATGCAGGTTGTTTGTCTTCGGGGATTAAAAGCAGAGCCACATTTGCATGAAAAGTTGTAGAGTCAAAACGAGGAGCCACATCCGTGGGTAGAGTGTAGAGTCAAGGCAAGGGAGGAAGGCGCAACTTAAGGCGACAAAAATATATGCAAACAGGATGCTGGACTCTACCCAAAATTTAGCAGACAATATCAATCTTACACTTTTCTGTTAACTATCACTTCAATACTTGCATGTATTAAGCTTTTACATATTGACAGTAAAAATTACTATTATACTTAGCCTATATTTCCGAGAGTTTAGAAATATGAGACGTGATCTCATTGAAACATATAAAATTCTTAAAGGGCTTGACAGGCTAAATGCTGGGAGGATGTTTCTCCTGGCTGGGTTCTAACCAGTAAGAGACAAATTCAAGACTGATATCAGGAGATTCTTCATGCAAAGATTGATCAATACATAGAAGGGACTTCTGGGTAGAGCTGTGGATGTTGTGATGGGGATTTATAAAGTCTTTCTAGATAGAGAAGTTATGATGGCTCAATTGGCCTTCATCATCTTTAACGATCTTGTGATGGCTTCAAGAAAAACTACAAATACACAAGTAAGGGGAAAAAATTCTCATGACCATGAATATAACTGAGAAAAAAAGAAAGATTTTGAGGAGGGTGTGAGAAAAATAAAGCAAGTACATCCTCAGCAAATACTTCAAACCCATGGAAGGCAGATCAATCCAAAATATCCTGCAAAGAACTGAGAATAAGGAGACAAAAGGTTTTCGGGAAAGAAGGATAATTTTATCACTACCTTAAGCAAGTTTTGAAAAGTTGAAATTGAATAATATTATCTCTTGTTTTATCTGAGATGCTCTATTTTTCAGTCTTAGTGAGGTGTGTAGCATTTTAACTGATATCAGAAATACTTTTGACTTTGGGAAAATATGAACATGAATGTGAATGTGCTTTAAACGTATATCTAGCCAATTAAAAAAAGTTAACATTTTCTGCCATAAACTAATTTTCTTGATTTTCTGCATGACTTGTAGCAAATTAAACAGTTTTATGAGCTGAGGGATAGATTAATATTTGCAGGGGATCAGGAGCGTGTCAGCATTTGTAAGCAGTCCCTCTCCCTCCAACACAGGAAAGATTGAATACGACTAGTTTATAGATATTGTTTGCTGATGCATTTGAGCATCTCCAAGACATAAAAATATTGCTTTCGCATAATACACTTGCTAAAGGTAGCGCATGAAAAAAAACAAATCTCAAATCCTTTTTAAAAACTGCAACAAGTAAAAACAACAAATAAAATCAGAAAATGCTGTAATAACACTGCAGTTCAAAAAGTACCTGAGAGAACAGTAGTTAATCAGTGGCAGGACATGTTTATGAGGCCGGTATAAAAGCATAAGGGATCCTTGACATAAAGTACAAAAGCAAGGAAATTCTGGGCACTACATTTTAGGAATGATGTCAAAGCTTGGAGATAGTGCAGAGGAGATTTACTAGAATGGGACCAGGGATGAGAGACAAAAGGAGAAACTAGAGAAGTTGGGATTGTTCTCCTTAGAGTAAAGAAGTCTAAGGGGAGATGTTAGCGGATTTCTCATGGTTACTTTTGCAACAAAATGTGGTTCGTGCTGCAATAATAACAAAATAACATCGTGTGATTCAAGCGCAAGGGCTAGATTTTCCATTATTTTTGCATGCATAACGCCCACTTAATGTCCATTTTAATGCTGAAATATCACCCATTTAGACACAAAATGGAAACCGATGGCAATTTTTCAGACACTTATCGCCAAATGTTACTTTTGCTATGTACGTAACGCCGGGAAAAAATAATACTGCCCGCCCACTTATTTTGGGTGGAATCATCAGAATGGGCAACACCAACGCCCATAATATCGCCGAGCATTACTTTCAGCACGTAATTAACACTGAGATTCAATAATACCAACTGCCCACTTTTTTTGTCGTAAAGATCACATTTGCCGAAACTAGCGCCCAGTATATCGCCCAGCGTCACTTTCAGCACCTCGCACATATCTCAGCCACAATCTCGTTCGCCGAAAACACCACTCTGACAAAATTTAACTGTTCTGTACTAATCACAGCGGTGTGGGCGCCATTTATCAAATCGCAGGTCGCTTCATTGAAAAGGCTGCTTCAACTTCGGGGGAGTTTGGATTGACTCTGGAGTTCTTCTCAGGTGAAATGACCATCTGAACAGACAGCTTTTCAGACACTGGATGATTGGGTTTTATTACAGGTGTCTTTTAGTGTCGAAATTTATTGCTTGTGAACAATCAGCATTAAACTTTTATTGGAATGGGGCCAGCCATTTCTCAGCCTGGATCGATTACTACGCAGAAGGTGCAGAGTGCAAATGGCACAACATCTAATCCACAGCATTATGTGCCCAATCTAAGATGTGCCAGACTGAGGAGGAGGTCCAGAACATACACACCACGCACTTACAGGGAGAAGCGGTCTTACCTCGACTTATCCGAGAACACCTGCCTTCAGAGACTGCACTTCCACAAAGTGGTTATCAGTGAAACATGCCAGCTCATCAGGGCAGATCTGCAGTGTGCCATCAGGACATCAGTGTCGGTCGAGGTCAAGGTCACTGCGGCACTGTCGATCTACACGTCCGGTTCCTTTCAGGCCTCCACGGTCGAGATTTCCCCTCTGTCTCACCACGCCATGCATTGCTGCATTAGACAAGTCATGGAGGCCCTGTATGCACGTAGGATGGACTTTATCAGCTTCCCCATGACCACGGAGGCTCAGACTGACAGGGCTGGAGCATTCTACTGCATTGCTAAGTTCCCCAGGGTGCAGGGAGCAATACAGTGCACTCACATCACCATGCGGCACCTTCTCACGACCCAGAGGTTTTTCGCAACAGAAAAGGATTTCACTCCCTGAAGGTGCAATGAGTTGTCGACCACAACCAGATAATTATGGCAGTGAATGCCAAATATCCGGGCAGCTTTGATGAGGCTCACATCCTGTGTGAGAGCCCTGTCTCTGACATGTTTACCAGTCAGCCACAAGGTCAATGCGGGATGGTTGGTGACAAAGGATATGGCCTAGCCACCTGGCTGATGACCTCCCTGCGTGACACCCACACTCAGACCGAGAAGTGATACAACGAGAGCCACAGAGCCACATGCAATGTGGTCCATGTTATGTCTCAAATAAAGCAATGTCTCAAATAAATAAAGGGATTCCAGCAAATAATGCTGGAATCCCTTGGGATTCCAATAGATGCATCCTCTGGTGGTGGTAGAATTCTGGTGACAAGGTGTTGCATACATAACATCACTCCCCTGCAAAGTCAATAGTACATTATTTACAGGGTGTGACGATCTGGGGCTTTCCGCTCCCTAGTCGATCATCTCAGTACAAACACAGGTGCAGATGAGTTGATTGGGCCTTCACTGGGCTGCTGCGCAGCTGGCCTTGCTGGGCTGCTGGGAATGATGAGTTCAGCTTCATGGTCAACCGTGATGTCGGTTGCCACTGGTGTGTGTATCGGAGGGTCGAAGTTGGTGGTGTCCTCTTCAGCTCAAGGCTGTCTGTGAATCACAGTTTGATTTGGTCCCAATGCTTTCTGCAAGTTAGTTTATTTGCAAGTTTGACCTCAAACACCCTACTCCCTTCTTTGGCTATGACAGTGCCAGCAAGCCAGTTGGGACCATGTCCATAGTTGAGTACATATACAGGGTCATTGACTTCAATATCACGTGACAAATTTGCGTGATCATGGTATATGCTTTGTTGATGCCGCCTGCCCTCGACATGATCATGGAGATCAGGGTGGACGAGAGAAAGCCTTGTTTTGAGAGCCCTTTTCACGAGCAGTTTGGCATTGGGAACCTCGGTGAGCGAGTGGGGTCTTGTGCAGTAGCTGAGCAGGACTCAGGACAGGCGGGTCTGCAGGGAGCCTTCCGACATGCATTTCAAGTTGCTTGATGGTTTGGACTGCCCGTTCTGCTTGACCGTTAGATGCGGGCTTGAACGGAGCAGATGTGACGTGCTTGATCCCATTGTGGGTCATGAATTCCTTGAATTCAGCGCTGGTGAAGCATGGCCCATTGTCGCTGACAAGGACATCAGGCAGGCCATGCGTGGCAAACAAGGCTCGTAGGTTTACGATGGTGGCAGTGGACGTGCTTTCAGACATTATTACACACTCAATCCATTTTGAATAAGCATCCACAACAACCAAGAACATTTTGCCTAGAAACGGGCCAGTGAAGTCAACGTGGATCCTAGTCCATGGTTTGGAGGGCCATGACCACAAACTTAGTGGTGCCTCCCTGGGTGCATTGCTCAGTTGAGAGCAAGTGTTGCATTGGCACACGCATGACTCCAAATCTGAGTCGATGCCGGGCCACCACACATGGGATCTGGCTATAGCTTTCATCATTACTATGCCTGGGTGGGTACTGTGTAGATCGCATATAAACATTTCCCTGCCTTTCTTTGGCAAAATCACATGATTACCCTACAAAAGACAGTCCGCATGTATGGACTTTTCGTCGTTGCGCTGCTGGAACAGCTTGATCTCTTCATGCATCTCCATTGGGACGCTGGACCAGCTCCCATGGAGGACACAGTTTTTACAAGGGACAGTAAAGGATCCTGGCTGGCATAGGTCCTTTTCTGGCGGGCTGTAACGGGTGACTTATCGTTTTCAAATGCATCCATCACCAAGAGCAATTCTGCAGGCTGTGCCATTTCCACCCCGGTGGTGGGCAATGGTAGCAGACTGAGGGCGTCAGCGCAGTTCTCTGTGCCTGGCCTGTGGCGAATTACATAGTTATATGCAGACAGCATGAGCGCCCATCTTTGGATGCGAGCAGAGGCATTGGTATTAATCCCTTTGCTCTCTAAGAATGGCAATATAATTTTCAATCTCAAACTTAAGCCCAAACAGACACTGGTGCATTTTTTCACCCGGAAATGCATGTCAGAGTTTCTTTTTCAATCATGCTGTAGGCCCTTTCGGCCTTGGACTAACTCCTGGATGCATAAGCGACCGGTTGTAATGTTCCCGATTCGTTTGCTTGTTGTAACACACACCCAACTCCGTACGAAGATGTATCGCAAGTTAGCACTAAACGTTTACATGGGTCATACAGAACAAGCAGTTTGTTGGAACATAACAGATTTCTGGCTTTCTCAAAAGTAGTCTCTTGTGATTTCCCCCATACCAAGTCATCTCCCTTGCGTAGCACTATGTGTAGAGTTTCTAGCAAGGTGCTTAACCCAGGTAGGAAATTACCAAAATAGTTGAGGAGTCCCAGGAACGACCGTAGCTTCGTCATGTTCTGCGGTCTCGGTGCGTTCTTGATGGCCTCCGTCTTGGCGTCAGTGGGTCTGATACCGTCTGCCGCGATTCTTCTCCCTAAGAACTCGACCTCTGGTGCCAGGAAAACACACTTCGAGCATTTCAACCTGAGTCCCACACGATCTAGCCTACTTAGAACCTCTTCCAGGTTCTGCAAGTGTTTGATTGTGTCCCGACCTCTGATCAATATGTCGTCCTGGAAAACCACGGTGCGCGGAACCGACTTTAGCAGACTCTTCAGGTTCCTTTGAAAAATAGCCGCGGCCGATTGAATCCCAAACGGGCATCTATTGTAGATGAACAGGTCTTTGTGCGTGTTGATGCAGGTGAGGCCTTTCGAAGATTCTGCCAGCTCCTGCGTCATGTAGGCCGAGGTCAGGTCCAACTTGGTGAACGTCTTCCCTCCTATCAGCGTTGCAAATAGGTCGCCTGCCTTGGGTAACGGGTACTGGTCCTGCAGCGACAAATGGTTAATCGTTACTTTATAATCCCCACAAATTCTGACCATGCCATCGCCCTTGAGAACCGGAACAATCGGATTGGCCCACTCATTGAGCTCAACCGGCGCGATAATGCCCTCTCGCTGCAGCCTGTCCAGCTCGCTCTCCACTTTCTCTTGCATCATGAATGGCACCGCCCGTGCCTTGTGGTTGATGGGTCGTGTACCAGGAACCAAGTGGATCTGCACCTTCACCCCAGAGAAATTTCCGATGCCTGGCTCAAACAATAATGGGAACTTGCTCAAAATCTGGGCACATGAGGTGTCATCGATGGACGAAAGCGCTCGGATGTCGTCCCAGTTCCAGCGGATTTTTCCCAGCCAGCTTCTGCTGAACAGTGTGGGGACATCTCCTGGTACAATCCATAGTGGTAATTCGTGTACCACTCCATCATAGGAGACTTTTACTGCTGCACTGCCAATTACAGGGATCAGCTCTTTTGTGTAAGTTCTCAGCTTGGTATGAACAGGGCTCAGCTTGGGCCTTTGTGCCTTGTTGCACCACAGCCGCTCAAAGGCCTTTTTGCTCATGATAGACTGACTTGCACCTGTGTCCAATTCTGCGGATACTGGAATTCTGTTCAGCTCAACTTTTAACATGATCGGTGGACATTTCATGGTGAAGCTGTGTGCCCCGTACACTTCTGCCTCCTCGGTTCGATTCTCTCGTCCAGTTTGATCTGCCCTGGACCGGTCTTCCTCCGCAACGTGGTGGTTTGCAGGGTTTGCAGCTTGTCTGCACATTCGCTGGAGGTGTCCCATTGTTCCACAGCATAGTATTTGAAGGGGCATTGATGGGTTCAATGATTACCTTTGCAGCACCAACAAGGTGTTAATTGCCTCGCATTCACGCTTGATGGTGCACTTTGAGTCATCTGATGTCATGCAGCTGCAGGCGTGTACGTGCTGCCATATGCATTCCTGCCTGAAAACGACGTTACTTTATGTACAGTACTTGCCGAAACCTCTTTATGCTGTGAAATTTGTTCAGTGTTGTCGCTGGTGGACATAAATGCCTGGGCGATCGTTATGGTTTTGCTCAGGTTCGGTGTTTCAACAGTCAATAGTTTGCGAAGGATAACCTCATGGCTAATGCTAAGCAAAAAAAGTCACTTAGCATTTGCTCCAGGAATCGATCGAATTTTTAATGTCCTGTAAGGCGCCTTAGTTCGGCAACGTAGCTCGCCACTTCCTGGCCTTCAGACCGTTGACATGTATAAAATCGAGACCTTGCCATTAGAACGCTCTCCTTTGGATTTAGGTGCTCCCGGACCAGCGTACACAGTTCTTCATGTGATTTGGTTGTTGGTTTCACCGGAGCAAGTAGATTCTTTATGAGGCCAAAGGTTGTTGCCCCGCAGACAGTGAGGAGGATCACCCTTTGTTTGGCAGTGTTCACATTCCCTTCCAGCTTGTTGGCCACGAAGTATTGGTTGAGTCGCTCCACGAAGGCTTCCCAATCGTCACTTTCTGAGAATTTCTCCAGGACAATGACTGTTCTCTGCATTTTCGCGTGATGGTTCGTTATCTATTACTCGTCGCCAGTTCTTATGTCTCAAAGAAAGCAATGTGACTGAGTATTGCAGACTTGAGTAAGTGTGACCTTAGTCTCTTTATTCTGACCCCAGAGCGCTGGCATAGCATGAGAGGCCTGCTTGAATACAGTGCTCCCAAGGGATGCTGGATCCCTTGGGACTCCAACAGATGCGCCCTCTGGTGGCGGTAGAATGCTGGTTACAAGGTGTTGCATACATAACAGTCCAGAAAACAATTATTGTGCTTAAGCAGTGCTTTAGAGGCCTGGAGCACTCAGGAGGGGAGCTACATTACAACCCTGAGCAAATAGCTCAATTAGTGGTCATGTGCTCCATGCTGCACAACCTGGCTATCAGGCGGGGACAAAAATTGCCAGAAGGGACTGATGGTCCACCTCAGGAGAGAGAGGAGGAGGATGAGGGGCTGGACGCTGACCTCAGAGCAGAGAATCAGGCTGACTAGGCAACCGTGCCCACTCCCCACTCCAGACCGCAGCAAAGGGTTCGTGGTGGCTAAATAGCTGCAAGACTCTTACGTCAGCAGCTCATTAATGAGCGCTTTGCCTGAAAGAACGTTGCTGTTATTGACAAAGCTGACACACTGCTGTTTGTAGAGCTCAGACATAAATGATGGGCATCACCTTGGTGCCAGTTAAAGTTTAAGATGATTCAAGTTAAGTGTAATTATACCCTTTCATGTTAAGGAATCACCAGTGTGGAATGGTCCAGTTATCTGAGTCAATGCGCAACAAGTTTATTTGAATTTAAAAAGTTTAACACGACCATTGGTCTGAAATCATAAGTATCATGGGAAAAAACACCCCACCCACTCCCCACTTTTTCGAACATTGACATCAATCAAATGGTCAACATGTCCAGCGACATAGAACACAAATGCAAACCAACAGGGTGGCCCCCTCCTCCCATACATTACAACAAATTGCAGACAGCGAGATTGAGATAAAACCCAGCCATCACCTGCAGACATGCACCTCACTTTCTTTCCCCCCTCCCCTTCTTCTCCCCACCTCTACCCTTTCCCCTCCTTGTTCCACACCGCCTGGCCAAGGAGCTCCTCAGTCGGTGCCTCATTAGAGGGGTTGAAGGTAGAACCGGTGGTTGCACAGATATGGGAGCAGGGCATATCAAGGTGGGAACACTCTCTGATCCAGAAGCAGGATCTTTCTCCTGCCTCTCATGTGTCATGGGCACTGGGGGTGCAGAATCTAGGGGTGGAATGGCACGCTCCGGGACCACTGGGAGGCCTGTGCCACAAGTGTTACTGGCTATCCGCGGAACGTACTCTGTCATGGTGCCGGAGATGCTGGCCAGCTGTCGGGATATGCCACCCAATGCATGTAGGATCTGGTCATCTATGTCTACAGTCCTCCTGGACAACTGTACCATCTCTCCGCTCTCATCTGGTGCTCATGGAGCAGACCTGCCGCGCCCACATCCTGGAGACACCAGGGGTGCCCTGTGGTGAGGTGCTTGGGCTCAGTACCTCCAGGGTGGAGTTGGGAATGGCTGGAGGAGCAATAGATGGCCTTGGGGTGGAATGGTTTCTGGAGCCTGGCGATGCAGACTCCTCAAAATCCACACTGTCATCCTTGGAGAACAGACCCAGCTGATTGACAGGTGAGTATCGGACTGCTTCAGCACCAGATGTAGGATCGTCCGGAGAGTCGGGCCCGGCGCCCCCACCTTCTGGCCTCTGTGGTCTTGCCTTGGGACGCGATGCTGGCTGAGCTGCAAAACACAAATAAGGTTATTCGAGGAGAAGGGGGTGCTAGGATCATAAGGAGAGTCCAGCTCTACACACAGCATATGCACAACAAAAGCACCACTGCTATCAAAATCATCACAGACATCACATTTCATGACCATCAACACATTCTGCATTGCAATGATTCTCATGAGGCCAGCATTATTTATAGGACACTTTTAGAAATCATCTATCATATATTATTGTTCAGATAGGAGTGGGTATGGCATCTATTGACTTTACATCACGCAATGGTGTAAGCTTTACTCACGTGACGTCACTTCAGGGTTTGTAACTGCCTGCATGGCCATCCAGGAGTTGCTCCCCATGAGTGCGAGCACCTGCTCCTGAATGTCAGTGAGGTCACTGGTGACTGGTGGCCCCTCACCCATTCGCCACTGCTCGGACCTCATCGTCGAGAGCTTCTGCTGTAAAAGGTAACAGGATGACATGGCATGAGATCATTGCGTGATATCATTGCTAGATACTGTCACAGAGATTGATACAACACATAACCGAAAGATGCAATCATGATTATTATATTCATTATCATTCTTGACCTAAAGACGTACACCGTGACTGTGGGCTTCGAGTACAACATTCCCGGTAAAAGTGAGAGACCTCACATCTGATGATAGTCACTCATGACTGTTACAAGGCAAATTATATAAATACATAAGTACATGTAAATCAATGTAATGCTTACTCTGGTGGATCCGACAAGGTCGTTCCATCGCTTGCGGCATTGATTTCCCTCACGCATCTCGTTGGTCGCTGACAAGACCACCTCTGCTATCTCGGCCCATATCTTCTGGTTGGCCTTTGGGGTGGGCTTCCCACATCCTCCCTGTGTCAAATCACCCCAGCATAACTCGACCTCCTGCATGAGGGAGGCATTATCCTCGTCTGAGAACCTCCTCGCTCTTTTGCGTCCTCCAATGTGCTCCTCTCCCAGCTCACTGCTCTTGCCAGCGTCAGTCTCCACAGTGTGCTGTGTCGCTTCCTCCACGCTCTCCATTATAGGCACCAAATTCGGTAACAGCTAAGTTTTTTGGCACAATTTGCTATAAAGCTCGAAACTCTCCCTCCTTCCTCCCAAAGCAGCCACACCTTCACTCCCTCTCAGCTCCCTTTCTCTCTGTCTCCTCTTGTGCGCATGTAATGATGACCCTTGACCTTCTGAATCGCAGGAATCGAGCATTGCCATGCCGCTGCTAAGGACGGTGACACTTTACAGCAGACGGTCAGAGAGATTTAGCGCTAACTCCCATTTCAGATCACTCGCGGTAACGCTCAATTTTTAAAATGGAGACTAGCGGCTTTGAAAATGGGCGACAAGCTGGCAATCCGAAAACCCATTTTTACCGCCCACGCCGGAAATAACGCCCATTTTTGGGCGATCTGCACAAAAGTGTAAAATCTAGCTTCAAGTGCTTTTAAACAACAAACTTTAAGATACATTGACTAATAATAGTAATGTTCTTCTACATCTGTTCTACAGTATTACATTAAAAGACAAGCAATTAATACAAGAGCAAAGAGGTTCTGCTTGAACTGTATAAAATACTATTTGCGCCACAGCTAGAGTTCTGCATACAGTTCTGGTCACCACATTACAGGAAAGATATGATTGCACTTGAGAGGCTGGGGTTGTTTTCTTTGGAATAGAGGAGGCTGAGGGAAGACTTAATTGAGGTGTATAAAATTATGAAGGACTGAGATAGAGTGGATAAGAAGGACCTATTTCTCTTAGTAGAGGTTCAATAACCAGGGGGCCTAGATTTAAAGTAATTGGCAGAATGATTAGAGAGCAGTTGAGGAGAACCTTTTTCACCCAGAGAGTGGTGGGGGTCTGGAACTCACTGCCTGAAAGAGTAGAGGCAGAAACGCTCATCACATTTAAAAAGTACTTGGAAATGCACTTGATGTATCGTAACCTACAAGGCTATGGACCAAGATCTGGAAAGTGGGATTAGGCTGGGTAGCTCTTATTGGCTGGCATGGACCTTCCCTCTTTTATAAGATCCAAAGTGGGGGTATTTGCTAATGAGTGTTTAGTTCCATTCGCAACTCCCTAGAAAATAAAGCAGTCCATCCCTGCATGCAACAAGACCTGGAGGACATTCAGGCTTGGGCTGATAAGTGGCAAGTAACATTCGCACCACCTCCCCTTAACATTCAACAGCATTACCATTGCCAAATCCCCCACCATCATCATCCTGTGGTTACCATTGACTGGAAACTTAACTGGATCAGCCACATAAATATTGTGGCAGAAAGAGCGGGTCAGAGGCTGGGTATAATGCAGCGAGTGACTCACCTCCTGATACCCCAAAGCCTTTCCACGATCTACAAGGCATAAATCAGGAGTGTGATGGAAGACTCCCCACTTGTCTAGATGAGTGCAGCTCCAACTATACTCAAGAAGCTCAACATCATCCAGATAATGCATCCTGCTTGATTGGCACTCCATCCACCACCTTAAACATTTACACCCTCCAGCACTGATGCACCGTGAGTGCAGTGTGTAGCATCTACAAGATGCAGTGCAGCAACTCAGCAATGCTTCTTCGGCAGCACCTGCCAAACCCACGACATCTACACCTAGAAGGCAATGGCAGCAGGTACATGGGAACACCACCACTTGCAAGTTTTCCTCCAAGTTACACACCACCCTGACTTGGAAATATATCGCCATTCCTTCATTGTTGCTGGGTCAAAATTCTGGAACTCCTTCCCTAACAGCACTGTGGGAGTACCTTCACCACATGGGCTGCAACAGTTCAAGAAGGCTGCTCACCACCATCTTTTCAAGGGTAATTAGGGATGGGCAATAAATGCTGGAATTGCCAGTGACACCCACATCCTGGAACAAATTTTAAAAAAGACACAATGGGTCAAATGGCCTCCTACGCTGTAAATTTCAATTATTCTATGATACAACATGTTTACTCCATGATGTCCAAGTTGATCAGACTTGCACCTTTGTGGGTCACAGTTAAGGCAAAAAGACTTCCAACTGTCCACAAGAGCTCTAACGTTTGGAAGGAACAGGCTCTAACTTTACAAAAGCAAAATACTGCGGATTCTGGAATAAAAAGAGAAAATGTTGGAAATACTCAGAGGGCCAGGCAACATCTGTGGAGAGAGAAACAGAGTTAACGTTTCAGGTCGATGGCCCTTCTTCAGAATTGGGGTCTACCTTTATATACTTTGGCTACTTTGGGCTGCACATACTCATAACAATATTATATTATTATCCCACCAAGGTGATGTTGAGATTTGCTTATCTCCAGTCTTTCAAATAATCAGATTCGAGTGCAAACCAATATGGTGGGTATATTGTGTTTAATTGGAGTCGAGGATGGAATGTAGCACACTAGATATACAGCAAACACAAATGACCATGACAAATAGCTGGTACTGGACCTGATCGGACAGACAGCCGGCATGCACGAACAACTTATTCGTTCTCCTTCTTGTCTCATGTGTGTGTCTCTCTCTCTCTCTCTCTTCTTGAACTACCCAGATTGTTAGACTAGGGTCAGTGTGGGTCCACTCTCGGAAGAGTATAAGCCCACCTGATAGACTCTTGGGAGTTCGTTTTTCAATGGTCTGCCTAAGGGTTATTTAGCTCTTCCTTTTATTCTCTTTTTAGGGGTGAGACTGAGGTAGAATAATGGACATGACCTATAGAAGTTCCCTTTAAAACTTGATGCCCAATGGCACATCGAGTTCTTTGTCTAAACTTACCGATGAAGACCCACCCTCAAGGAGGGGTCTTCACAACCATTACACATCTTTTCTTGTTTATATGTTTTGAAGGCCAATCCATATATCTGGACATGCTTATCTCATCTGGCCCAGTTACCTAAATGCTATTCTTACATCATCCTGTCTTGTCCTTCCTGGTCAAGCCAGTGCATGTCTCAGGCACAACCTTGGGCCATTAATCAAAGGCCCCAGGCTAGAACTGTCTGCCCAACAAGCTGATATCTAAACTATCTCCCCTTAATCTAACATACTGTTCCATCCTAAGATGATACCTTAACTCCCCTAAATTCCTTCTATTTTAGGTCCTATATACTAATTAAATTTTAATTATCTTTACAAGCAGTTCTGTTAACCAAACTCCAAATTCTATCTTAGCATTATAATATGGTTATTAATAATAATGCACGAAACATAAATTGAGCCTTCATTGGCCAAATTAAAGAAAATGTCAAAATCCCAAACTTACAGACAACGAACAGCTCAGCCTGGCAAGGCTGAGGTCATGCTATGGGCCCCTATGTGGAATGTTAGGCATCCTCTAGTCTAATTAATTAACAACACTGTCTCAAATTGTAATGCAAGTTTTCTAAGAAAATCAAAACTTACACAGTTCCAGTAAGACACAACTTATACATTAACCCCTTATTTGTCTCAAGCAGAAACAACAATCATTTAAACACCGTATTATTTGCATCACAGTTTCATTTGCATAACCATATATTTTTAGGTATCCCTAATTTCTAACACTGGAACCATGCTGAGCTGTTTACGCAGCGTTGTAATCTCTTTGGCCTCCAACTCTGTCTTATCGGTTTGTAATTTTCTTCTGGAATGTGTAGGCTCTGTTGATTCTCACAAAGCAAAACCTGCTATCTGTAAGCTCAGCCGGTATGGAAGAACATAAGAACATAAGAATTAGGAGCAGGAGTAGGCCATTTGGCCCCTCGAGCCTGCTCTACCATTCAATAAGATCATAGCTGATCTTCTACTTCAACAACACTTTCCTGCACTATGAAGGGATATAGGGACGGTGCAAATGGCCTACTCCTGCTCCTAATTCTTATGTTCTTATCCCCATAACCCTTGATTCCCTTAATATTCAAAAATCTATTGATCTCTGTCTTGAATTACACTCAACACTGGACATCCACAGCCCTCTGAAGTAGAGAATTCCAAAGATTCAGCATCCTCTGAGTGAAGAATGTTCTCCTCAGCTCTGTCCTAAATGGCCGACCCCTTATTCTGTGACTGTGACCCCTGGTTCTAGACTCCCCAGCCAGGGAAAACATCCTACCTGCATCTACCCTATCAAGCTTTGTAAGAATTTTGCATGTTTCCATGAAATTACCTCTCATTCTTCTAACCAGAGAATATAGGCCTAGTCTACTCAATCTTTCCTCATAGGACAATCCACCGATCCCAGGAATCAGTCTGCATTCCCTCTATGGCAAATATATCTTTCTTTATGCAAGGTGACCAAAACTGTACACAATATTCTTTCCAGGTGTGGTCTCACCAGGGCCCTATATAATTGCAGTAAGGCATCTTTACTTTTATACTCAAATCCTCTTGTAATAAAGGCCAACATACCATTTGCTTTCTTAATTGCTTGCTGTACCTGCATGTTAACGTTCAGTGATTCCTGTACAAGGACACCCAGGTCCCTCTGAACACCAACATTTCCCAATCTCTTACTATTTAAAAAGTACTCGTTTTTTCTATTTTTCCAACGAAAGTGGATACATTCACATTTCTCCACATTATATTCCATTTGCCATGTTCTTGCCCACTTACTTAGCCTGTCTATATCCCCTTGAAGCCTCTTTACATCCTCACAACTTATATTCTAAGGTTGGAAGAGGAAATTTTAACTTGCTGTACACAAGGCAGCATTTGATGGTCAACAAGCAATGTTCAATATTGTAACATCTCCTCCTTTTGAACCTTACTGGAAGCACTATGGGTCAATTTTCACTGTTACCCCTTAACTTTCTTTCTGGCCTTGCTTTAGATCATCTTGGAGTTTACAATCGGTTAATATTATATTTACATCAGCACACATAACATATATGTATTGCTCCAATGGTTCCTTTGGCCTTGTTTTATTTGTTAATAATCATCTGTGAGTTCCCCTATACTTTATGCTTGGGAGAGCTCTCTGCTGGCCTGACTCCCTGTTTTGCTCTTTAATTTTGTAAGGGTTTTTCTAAATAATATGTACATGATACTAGTCAATGTTTCATTTGGTCAATACTACACATCAGATACAGACAGAGAAAACCATAATACATTGTGCAGAAAACTATATTAACATATATAGGCCTGAACTTGGTCAATGAGCACCCAACACCACCCACAGCCACCGAGGTACCACCCAAAAAAACATTTTTTGTCGAGATTCCTCACGTACCACCCATCTGCCGCCCAGGTCCCACGCCGCGGGAGTTTCTTCGGGGAATTACCGCAGGCACAACTTCCTACCTTCCGCTTATGCTGGAGGTTCCAAAAAGGTGATTTTGGTGGTCTGGGATCCTCTAAGCTGCTGCTCCCGCCCGCTAGAATGACCATTTGGAAAACGGTGGTCTGAGCGGGCTATAAATCGGGTGGCAGGTACAATTACGCAGAGTGCTCCATTGCTGCACATCCCGGATAACATACATATACTGCACCATTATCACATCCTCAGAATGAGTTTTCAGATGGAAATAAAACTGCACAGAATGACTTCACAGATGTAAATGGAAAGTGCTCTGTTGAGGAGCAGGTGTGGTATAGGAAGCGCAAATGAGTTACGAGATACAGTAAAGACTCGATGGAGATGTGCGAAAAGGGTTTTTACAACAGTGCAGGCACAATAGATTTATTGAGACAATGTGAGTGTTCAGGTAGTATGAGCTTATGTCAAAGTATATAGGCAATAATGAAATCATGTAAGTTTCTGTCAGGTGGGAGGATGTGAATCTGAGAACGACATGAGCTCAAGTATAGAATATGGCAAAAGATATATAGTGGACTGTAATGTGACTGAAGAACATGTCATGTCAGGGATGTGGCTCAGCCATGTAGCACCTAAGAAAATGTGGACTGAAGTGCAAGCTTTAATGTGTGCCCTCCAAGTTATGCAACTATCTCTCATTCAGTGGCAGCCTTTCTGCATTGGTCACCCTTACTTGTCATTGTGAGATAGCCTGATGGCAGGACCCATGAAAGAGTCGCATCATATGTGGACACCAAGATACTACTCAGATACCAGTACACCTGAAGGAGATTTGTCTGCTTCTCAGCACGTACCTCAGATGATATAAAAGTTAAATCCTGACCAAGTGTTGGTGAATCATGTGTCTATATTTAATAGTGCAGCATGGCACGTGACAGAACATGCAAACAAGTGAATCCAAAAAGAGTACATTATTTCCAAACCCAGTCAAGTGACAATCTAAACGAACCATGTGAAACAACAGCAACAACTTAATGAACATTTAACAAAATCACCAGCAACAACATCCAAACCTCTACCCACTACCACTACCTCTCTTTCCCCCCCCTTGATGTGAGGCCCATCGTCCTCGTCACGGCTCCGCCTTCACCACGGTGACACACACCCCTGTCCCTCACCGCCTCTGCTCCATAACGTTGTGCAGGAAGGCAGCCGGAGCGCTGCTGCTGTGTTCATCTTAGAGAGAATGTAGGGGCTGAGATGGAATTTGCTGGCAACTCCGGCTCCTCGGGGTCTGTCGGCCTCGCTGAAGTGGCTTCGGGGGGTTGCGTGAAATGGCCCTATAGCTTCGATTGGCGCATGGCCTCTACAGAGTCGGTGTTTCGCTCCACCGCACCGATGAGCCGCGATGAACTGGCAGAATGCTCCTCCACAAAGGTGGCGATGCTGGCAGCTATCCCAGCCATGGCCTGTAGCAGATCTCGAGCTATCTTGACACTCGTCCTCGACAACTGGATCATTTCCTGGATTGCTGCCTCCCGTCCTGCTCCCTCATCAGCTTGTTGCATGATCAAGGGTGGTTGCGCTTTGGTGGCTTTTCCGGCACGGCTTCTGCGACTCCCAACACTTGTTCCCACGTCGTCCGATTCAAAGCCCAAAAAGTCGAACCCCAAAACTAATGTTGGCAGAACAGGTGGCACACATGTCAGGAGGCTGGAGTCTTCCTCTTGCAACTCCTCGACCTTAAGTGGTGCAAAGACTGGGACTTCTCCCTCCTCTTCCTCCTGGTGTTCATGACTCTGGGTGGCGGAAGTGGATGCGATGTACATGGGGGGGTTGGAGATGGAGCTGGTTTGTTTGTTGCTGACGGAATCAAGGTGTAAGGCATTGGTGTTTGACACTGCCTTTGTGTGTCAGAGGTGGATTGGGTGCATTGATCGGTGCTGTCCGAATTAAGATTGGGAAGTAGAGAACAACATTTCAGTGTATAGCGGGGGGGCTGGGGTTGGTCATGCTGACATGTGTACCGTCACATTTCACATTCTTACTTCAACGATTTTCATCGCTACATGAGCACACACAGTGCAGAAAAAAGCATTTGACATAACATTACATGACCTTGCATGACATGAGCGTGACACAGACTGGAGATTTGGATACGCTTACCATGCTCTAGCAGGGGATCTGCACCAACCTGTGTGGTGGCACGGAGGTGGTCAGCCACCATAGCCAAGGCACGCTCCTCTAGGCTCGTCACTTCGATGACATCTGGTGGGCCCCCTCCCGTGCCACTCTGCTTTGATGTGTTGCATGCTCTTTTCTTCTGCAGAAATAAAAGTTGCAGCCTTTAACCGTTTTGCTCATGCAACACACACACACACACACACACATACAGTCACAACGGACACGGAACCTTTTGGAGTAGTACGGGAGTGCAACAATACATACTTACTTACTCTGGCTGAAGCAACAATATGGTTCCATCGTTTCCTGCACCAGTCTCCATCCGGCACTATGTTGCCCACTGAGGACACGGCCTGCCCAATCTCCCGCAACTGAGACTCCAGGATGATATGTTGCCTCTCTGGTGTAAAGGTCAAGGATGTCTCAGAGCAGCTGCAGCGCATTCTGGAGGGAGAGGGTGAACAGCCAACTGTCGTGGTACATTTAGGTACCTACGGTATAGGTAAAAAATGGGATGAGGTCCTACAAGCTGAATTTAGGGAGCTAGGAGTTAAATTAAAAAGTAGGACCTCAAAGATAGTAATCTCAGGATTGCTACCAGTGTCACGTGCCAGTCACAGTAGGAATTGCAGGAAAGCTCAGATGAAAACGTGGTTTGAGGAATGGTGCAAGGGAGAGGGATTCAAATTCCTGGGACATTGGAACCGGATCTGGGGGAGGTGGGACTAGTACAAACCAGACTGCCTGCACCTGGGCAGGACCAGAACCGATGTCCTGGGCTGAGTGTTTGCTAGTGCTGTTGGGGAGGGTTTAAACTAAAATGGCAGGGGGATGGGAATCTAGACAGGGAGGCAGAGGGAAGTAAAAAGGGGGCAGAAGCAAAAGGGAGGAAGGAGAAAAGCAAGAGTGGAGGACAGAGAAATCAAGGGCAAAAATCAAAAAGGGCCACATTACAATATAATTCTAAAAGGACAAAGAGTGTTATAAAAACAACTCTGAAGGCTCTGAGTCTCACTGCGAGGAGCATTCGTAATAATGTGGATGAATTGACTGCGCAGATAGCGGTTAACGGATATAATGTAATTGGGATTACGGATACATGACTACATAGTAACCAAGGCTGGGAACTCAACATCCAGGGTTATTCAATATTCAGGAAGGACATAAGAACATAAGAACATACATAAGAACATAAGAATTAGGAACAGGAGTTGGCCATCTAGCTCCTCGAGCCCGCTCCGCCATTCAAAAAGATCATGGCTAATCTGGCCATGGACTCAGCTCCACTTACCCACCCGCTCCCCGTAACCCTTAATTCCCTTATTGGTTAAAAATCTATCTATCTGTGATTTGAATACATTCAATGGGCTAGCTTCAACTACTTCCTTGGGCAGAGAATTCCACAGATTCACAATCCTCTGGGAGAAGAAATTCCTTCTCAACTCGGTTTTAAATTGGCTCCCCTGTATTTTGAGGCTGTGCCCCCTAGTTCTAGTCTCCCTGACCAGTGGAAACAACCTCTCTGCCTCTATCTTGTCTATTCCTTTCATTATTTTAAATGTTTCTATAAGATCACCCCTCATCCTTCTGAATTCCAACGAGTAAAGACCTAGTCTACTCAATCTATCATCATAAGGTAACCCTCTCATCTCTGGAATCAGCCCAAGTGAATCGTCTCTGTACCCCCTCCAAGGCTCGTATATCCTTCGTTAAGTAAGGTGACCAAAACTGCATGCAGTACTCCAGGTGCGGCCTCACCAATACCCTGTACAGTTGCAGCAGGACCTCCCTGCTTTTGTACTCCATCCCTCTCGCAATGAAGGCCAACATTCCATTCGCCTTCCTGATTACCTGCTGCACCTGCAAACTAACTTTTTGGGATTCATGCACAAGGACCCCCAGGTCCCTCTGCACCGCAGCATGTTGCAATTTCTCCCCATTCAAATAATATTCCCTTTTACTGTTTTTTTTTTCAAGGTGGATGACCTTACATTTTCCGACATTGTATTCCATCTGCCAAACCTTAGTCCATTCGCTTAACCTATCTAAATCTCTTTACAGCCTCTCTGTGTCCTCTACACAACCCGCTTTCACACGAATCTTTGTGTCATCTGCAAATTTTGTTACACTACACTCTGTCCCCTCTTCCAGGTCATCTATGTATATTGTAAACAGTTGTGGTCCCAGCACCGATCCCTGTAGCACACCACTTACCACCGATTTCCAAACCGAAAAGGACCCATATATCCCGACTCTCTGCTTTCTGTTAGCCAGCCAATTCTCGATCCATCCTAATACATTTCCTCTGACTCCGCGTACCTTTATCTGCTGCAGTAACCTTTTGTGTGGCACCTTATCGAATGCCTTTTGGAAATCTAAATACACCACATCCATTGGTACACCTCTATCCACCATGCTCATTATATCCTCAAAGAATTCCAATAAATTAGTTAAACATGATTTCCCCTTCATGAATCCATGTTGCGTCTGCTTGATTGCACTATTCCAATCTAGATGTCCCGCTATTTCTTCCTTAATGATAACTTCAAGCATTTTCCCCACTACAGATGTTAAACTAACCGGCCTATAGTTACCTGCCTTTTGTCTGCCCCCTTTTTTAAACAGAGGCGTTACATTAGCTGCTTTCCAATCTGCTGGTACCTCCCCAGAGTCCAGAGGATTTTGGCAGATTATAACGAATGCATCGGCTATAACTACCGCCATCTCTTTTAATACCCTGGGATGCATTTCATCAGGACCAGGGGACTTGTCTACCTTGAGTCCCATTAGCCTATCCAGCACTACCTCCCTAGTGATAGTGATTGTCTCAAGGTCCTCCCTTCCCACATTCCCGTGACCAGCAATTTTTGCCATGGTTTTTGTATATTCCACTGTGAAGACTGAAGCAAAATAATTGTTTAAGGACTCAGCCATTTCCACATTTCCCATTATTAAATCCCCCTTCTCATCTTCTGAGGGACCAACATTTACTTTAGTTACTCTCTTCCATTTTATCTATCGGTAAAAGCTTTTACTATCTGTTTTTATGTTTTGCGCAAGTTTACATTCGTAATCTATCTTTCCTTTCTTTATTGCTTTCTTAGTCATTCTTTGCTGTCGTTTAAAATTTTCCCAATCTTCTAATTTCCCACTAACCTTGGCCACCTGAAACGCATTGGTTTTTAATTTGATACTCTCCTTTATTTCCTTGATTATCCACGGCTGGTTATCCCTTCTCTTACCGCCCTGCTTTTTCACTGGAATATATTTTTGTTGAGCACTCTGAAAGAGCTCCTTAAAAGTCCTCCACTGTTCCTCAATTGTGCCACCGTTTAGTCTGTGTTCCCAGTCTACTTTCGTCAACTTTGCCCTCATCCCACTGTCGTCCCCTTTGTTTAAGCATAGCACACTCGTTTAAGACACCACTTCCTCACCCTCAATCTGTATTACAAATTCAACCATACTGTGATCACTCATTCCGAGAGAATCTTTTATGAGGAGATCGTTTATTATTCCTGTCTTATTACACAGGACCAGATCTAAGATAGCTTGCTCTCTTGTAGGTTCTGTAACATACTCTTCTAAGAAACAATCCCATATGCATTCTATGAATTCCTCCTCCAGGCTACCCCGTGCGATTTGATTTGACCAATCGATATGTAGGTTAAAATCCCACATGATTACTGCCATTCCTTTTTCACATGCCTCCATTATTCCCTTGATTATTGTCCGCCCCACCGTGAAGTTATTATTTGGGGGCCTATAAACTATGCCCACCAGTGATTTTTTCCCCTTACTATCTCTAATCTCCACCCACAATCATTCAACATTTTGTTCATTAGAGCCAATATCATCTCTCACAACTGCCCTGACATCATCCTTTATTAACAGAGCTACCCCACCTCCTTTCCCTTTTCTTGTCGATCCAATCGAATTGTCAGATACCCCTGTATGTTTAATTCCCAGTCTTGGCCACCCTGCAACCAAGTTTCTGAATGGCCACCAAATCATACCCATTTGTAATGATTTGTGCCGTCAACTCATTTACTTTATTTCGAATGCTGTGTGCGTTTAGGTAGAATGTTTTAATAGTAGTTTATAAACCATGATTTTAGTTTTGAACCCTCCTGCAGCCCCTTTATATTCATAGATACTTTCCCCTCCGATCACCTTGTGGTTTACACTTACCCCAGTGCTACTCTACTCTGTTGCCTCCTGCCTTTTGCATTCTTTCTTGGGGTCGTGTTCATCTGCGCTCTCACCCACCCTAACTAGCTCAGAGCCCTCTCCTGGGTTCCGAATACTCCTCGCATTGAGGCACCAAGCTTTCAGGCTTGCTTTTTTATTACACTTTGACCCTTTAGAATTTTGCTGTACAGTGGTCCTTTTTGTTTTTTGCCTTGGGTTTCTCTGCCCTCCACTTTTACTCATCTCCTTTCTGTCTTTTGCTTCTGTCTCCATTTTGTTTCCCTCTGTCTCCCTGCATTGGTTCCCATCCCCCTGCCATATTAGTTTAACTCCTCCCCAACACTAGCAAACACTCCCCCTAGGATATTGGTTCCGGTCCTGCCTCGGTGCAGACCGTCCAGTTTGTACTGGTCCCACATCCCCCAGAACCGGTTCCAATGCCCCAGGAATTTGAATCCCGCCCTGCTGCACCACTGCTCAAGCCACATATTCATCTGCGCTATCCTGCGATTCCTATTCTGATTTGCACGTGGCACTGGTAACAATCTCGAGATTACTACTTTTGAGATCCTACTGTTTAATTTAGCTCCTAGCTCCTTAAATTCGTCTCGTCGGACCTCATCCCTTTTTTTAACCTATATCTTTGGTACCAATGTGCACCACGACAACTGGCTGTTCACCCTCCCTTTTCAGAATGTCCTGCACCCACTCTGAGACATCCTTGACCCTTGTACCAGAGAGGCAACATACCATCCTGGAGTCCCGGTTGCGGCTGCAGAAACGCCTATGTATTCCCCTTACAATTGAATTCCCTATCACTATCGCTCTCCCACTCTTTTTCCTGCTCTCCTTTGCAACAGAGCCAGCCATGGTGCCATGAACTTGGCTGCTTCTGCCCTCCCCTGATGAGTCCTCCCCGTCAACAATACTCAAAGCGGTACTGTGGCCTTGAGCGGACAGACAGGAAGGAAAAAGAGGTGCGGTAGCATGGGGTAGCGTTACTGGTTGAACAGGAGATTATTGCAATAGTAAGGAAGGACATTAGCATGGATGATGTGGAATCTATATGGGTAGAGCTGTGAAACACCACCAAACAGTAGTAGGGAGGTTGGGGATGGCATCAAACAGGAAATTAGGGATGCGTGCAATAAGGGTACAGCAGTTATCATGGGTGACTTAAATCTACATATTGATTGGGGTAACCAAACTGGTATCAATACTGTGGAGGAGGATTTCCTGGACTGTATAAGGGATGATTTTCTAGACCAATATGTCAAGGAACCAACTAGAGAGCAGGCCATCCTAGACTGAGTCTTGTGTAACGAGAGAGAATTAATTAGCAATCTGGTCGTGTGGGGCCCTGTGGGGAAGAATGTCCATAATTTAGTAGAATTCTTCATGAAGATGGAGAGTGCCAAAGTGAATTCAGAGACTAGGGTCCTGAACTTAAAGAAAGGAAACTTGGACGGTATGAGGTGTGAAATGGCTAGGATAGACTGGAGACTGATACTTAAAGGGTTGACGGTGAATAGGCAATGGCAGACATTTAAATATCACATGGATGAATTACAACAACTGTACATCCCTGTCTGGTGTAAGAATAAAAAAGGGAAGATGGCTCAACCATGGCTGACAAGGGAAATTAGGTAAAGTTTTAAATCGAAGGAAGAGGCATATAAATTGGCCAGAAAAAGCAGCAAACCCGAGGACAGGGAGAAATTTAGAATTCGGCAGAGGAGGACTAAGGGTTTAATTAGGAGAGGGAAAATAGAGTATGAGAGTAAGCTTGCAGGGAACATAAAAACTGACTGCAAAAGCTTCTATCGATATGTGAAGAGAAAAAGATTTGTGAAGACTAATGTAGGTCCCTTGCAGTCAGAATCAGGTGAATGCATAATGGGGAACAAGAAACTGGCAGACAAACTGAACAAATACTTTGGTGCTGTCTTCACTAAGGAAGACACGAATAACCTCCCGAAATTACTAGGGGACTGAGGGTCTAGCGAGAAGGGGGAACTGAGGGAAATCCTCATTTGTCAGGAAATGGTGTTAGGGAAATTGAAGGGACTGAAAGCCGATAAATCGCCAGGGCCTGAAAATCTGCATCCCAGAGTACTTAAGGAAGTTGCCCGAGAAATAAATAGATGCATTGGTGGTCATTTTCCAACATTCCATGGACTCTGGTTCAGTTCCTATGGATTGGAGGGTAGCTAATGTAACTCCACTTTTAAAAAAAGGAGGGAGAGAGATAACATGGAATTATAGACTGGTTAGCCTGACATCGGTGGTGGGGAAAATGCTGGAATCAATTATTAAAGATGAAATAGCAGCGCATTTGGAAAGCAGTGACAGGATCGGTCCAAATCAGCATGGATTTATGAAAGGGAAATCATGCTTGACAAAGCTTCTAGAGTTTTTTGAGGCTATAACATGTAGAGTGGACAAGGGAGAATCAGTGGATGTGGTGTATTTGGACTTCCAAAAGGCTTTTGATAAGGTCCCACACAAGAGATTAGTGTGCAAAATTAAGGCACATGCTATTGGGGGTAGAGAACTGGTTGGCAGACAGGAAGCAAAGAGTGGGAATAAACAGGTCCTTTTCAGAATGACAGGCAGTGAGTAGTGGGGTGCCGCAGGGATCAGTGCTGGGACCCCAGCTATTTACAATATACATTCATGATTTAGACGAAGGAATTGAATGTAATATCTCCAAGTTTGCAGATGACACTAAGCTGGGTGGCAGTGTGAGCTGTGAGGAGGATGCTAAGAGGCTGCAGGGGGACTTGGACAGGTTATGTGAGTGAGCAAATGCTTGGCAGATGCAGTATAATGTGGATAACTGTGAGGTTATCCACTTTGGTGGCAAAAACAGGAATGCAGATTATTATCTCAATGGTAACAGATTAGTAAACGGGGAGGTGCAATGAGATCTGGGTGTCATGGTACATCAGTCATTGAAGGTAGGCTTGCAGGTGCAGCAAGCAGTATAGAAACAAATGGCATGTTGGCCTTCATAGCGAGGGGATTTGAGTATAGGAGCAGGGAGGTCTTACTGCAGTTGTATAGGGCCTTGGTGAGACCACAGCTTGAGTATTGTGTGCAGTTTTGGTCTCCTAATCTGAGGAAGGACGTGCTTTCTATTGAGGCAGTGCAGCGAAGGTTCACCAGACTGATTCCCGCGATGGCAGGACTGACATATGAGGATAGACTGGATTGGCTAGGCTTATACTCACTGGAATTTAGAAGAATGAGAGGGGATCTCATAGACACTTATAAAATTCTGAAGGGACTGGACAGGTTAGGTGCAGGAAGAATGTTCCCGAAGTTGCGGAAGTCCAGAACCAGGGTCACAGTCTAAAGATAAGGGGTAAGCTATTTAGGACCGAGATGAGGAGAAACATTTTCACCGAGAGAGTTGTGAACCTGTGGAATTCTCTGCCACAGAAAGTTGTTGAGGCCAGTTCGTTGGACACATTCAAAAGGGAGTTTGATGCGGCCTTTACGGCTAAAGGGATCAGGGGGCTATGGAGAGAAGACAGGGGAATGGTACTGAGGTTGCATGATCAGCCATGATCATATTGAATGGCCGAATGGCCTGCTCCTGCATCTATTTTCTATATTTCTATCTTTCTATTGGGGTGGTGCAGTCTTGCCATGACCATCCCGGGTGAGGTCTTTATAACGTCACTCCACCTCACATTCAAGTTCCTCCAGCTCCTCCTCAGTAAACCAGGGAGCTCTGGGCCTCCTTCCATTCGACTTCTTGGAAGCTTTTTTTGGAGCCATGACAGCTTTATTAGATGGATGGCTGATGATGATCTCGTTTTTCACTCTCCAAATATGACTCCTCTGCAATTGGCATGTGCAAGTGAGTCATGAGCTTTTATGCTCAGCACAGCTGTGCCATCAGCCCCAATCGGGGGAAAAGTGATGTAATCGCTCACAAGAAACTGCAAAAAAAATCTAAATCTCGCTCATGCGTGATGTTTGCCGAGTCGAGAGGCCTGCACCCACCGCCCACTGCTGCTGCTGCCCGCACACGCCATCTCCCGCACGCCGACTCCCATTGCCTGCGGCTGCCGCTGACACAAGCACAGCGAAACTCCCGCCCGACTGGCTCCAGTCATGTTCCGCCCGGGGACTGCCGAGAGACGGGCGGGCCTTCGCTCCCACCAAGTTCGGGGCCATTATCTTTAAAACAGGGATCAAATGTTCCCACTTGGTCCAAATTATTAACACAGTGGGGCAGAAGTTCCTCTCAAGGGCTTCCCACAGGCAAAGCACTAAATAATAGACATAAAATGCGCACCTATCTGAAGCTGCTGCGCCCGCTCGAAATCCCGATCCACAGGCCTCCTCTCCCTGCGCGTTGCAGCGCGTGCTCATAGGGACGTGTGCAGGAGTCACGTGGGCCTGGACACCCAATCACAGGTAAGTATTTTCTCATTCATTGTAATAGGAGATTCGTAAGTTATGAATCTCCTATTGCAATGAATGAGAAAACCCCCAAAATGCACAAACACTACATAAAACATTTTAAAAATACCTCACACAATATACTAATAAAAATTAAAGTTGTTATACATGTTTTAAAAAAAAAAAATGCCAATTTTTAAAACAAAGTTAGGGTTAGGGTTTAAAATAACATTACCAGAGTGGGTAAGGTTTTAACATAAATATGTTTTTTAAATTTTTATTTTAAGCAATTTTGCTATCGGTTTGTGACTCTATTCTCCACTTTACCTGCCATCTATTAGATCAGCATGGGTGTTACTTATGCTGTCTCACCTAAGACCTTAGAATCGGACCAAGATGAACTCCAGCACCAACACCACCAGCCACACCAGCAGCAGCAGCCACAACACCACCAGCCACACCAGCAGCAGCAGCCACAACACCACCAGTAGCAGCAACCGCACCAGCAGCTTTCTCTTGAACAACCCGATGCTCCACAGGAGAGAGGGGTTCAGCATAGGTATGCACCACGCTGGAGGCGATACCCCAACCCAGGGTATACAGGCAGAGGGTGAGCTTCGTGGACATGACTGAGGCTCAGGCTGGTACGCCAAGTTGTTGCAGACATTTGTAGCTTGCTGGAAGAAGATCGGCTGCCCTGGTGGACACATTTACCAGTGGCTGTCGAAGTCACCACCACGCTCAACTTCTTCACCTCTGGCTCCTTCCAGGGATCTGCAGCAGACATTTGCAGGATCTCGCAGTCATCTGCCCACAGATGCATTAACCAGCTGACCGATGCCATGTTTCACAAGTCAGCCAAACTTGGCTACATTACACTCGGTTCCTTCTTCCAAGTCGTTAAAATAGATTGTAAATAGTTGGGTTCCCAGCACTGATCTTTGCAGTTACTGATTGCCAACCTGAGAATGAACCATTTATCCCAACTCTCTATTTTCTGTTTGTTAGCCAATCCTCTTTCCATGCAAATGTATTACCCCCAACCCCAAGAAGAGGGCGCACATTTCTTGTATGCAGCACCAGAGGTCCTGGTGGAAGAGATCCAGAGGAAGAGGCTAGTCATGTACCCAGAGGGGGTAGGAGTACAAAAGGCAGCTAGCCCAGAGTAGCACGAATGGACCTGTGAGGGGAAAAAAATGTAATCAAAGTGTGATGTCACAGGAAAGCAGATAAGTGATTGGTTTGTGAACATTTCTCTTTTTTTTCTAAACTTGGGCATCGGTTTAAATTAAGAGCCGTGATTACAGATTAAAAATGATAAACTGGTAATTGGAATTTCAAAACTTGAAAACCTAATTAGTTAAATAAAATATGATACAAATGGTAGGCGATGTGTTGCAGCTGTATCATGTGGGAGCTGGTGACCACATCTGCAGTAAGTGTTGGCTGTTCAATGAACTTCGGCTCAGAGTTGATGAGCTGGAGTATGAGCTTCAGACACTGCGATACATGAGGGAGGGGGAAAGTTACCTGAGAGTTCTAGCAGGCAGTCACATCCCTTCGGTTAAATACTACAAATTTGATTCGTGGTCAGGGACAAGAGGGTGTTACTACGAGTGAGGCAGGTATGGAGATCCAGAAGGTAACAGTGGAGGAGCCTGACCCTTGCTCTCGTCCAACAGCTACGAGCTTCTTACTCCCTGTGTGGATGAGAGCAGGCACAGCAGGGAGGATGAGCAAACTGACCACAGCACCATGGTACAGGGGGCCATTCAAGTGGGGGGAGTAAAAGGAAATGTAGTCGTGATAGGGGACAGTATAGTTAGGGTAATAGATACTGTTCTCTGCAGCCGAGAGCATGAGTCCTGACTGGTGCCAGACTTAAGACCATCTCCGCTGGGCTGGATAGGAGCTTGGAGTGGGAGGGGAAAGATCCTGTTGTCATGGTCCACGTGGGTACCAATGTCACAAATAGGACAATGAAAGAGGTTCTGCTGCGAGAGTATTGCCTTCTCCTTTCTCTTTGACATTTAAAATTTCCATTCACCTGAACCATCCGCCCCACTCTTTCATTTAAAGCTAGGGGCCAAATTAAAAAGCAGAACCACAAAGATACTAATTTCTGGATTATTACCTCAGCCACGAACAAATGTGCATTTGGCAAATAAGATCAGAGAGATGAACGCGTGGCTTAAAGATTGATGAGGAGAAATGGGTTTCGATTCATGGAGCACTGGCACCAGCACTGGGGTAAGAGGGAGCTGTTCCTTTGAGGCGGGTTTCACTTGAACCATTCTGGGACCAGTATCCTGGCAAATAGAATAACTAGGGCTGTAGATAGGGCTTTAAATGAAAGGGTGGGGAGGATGGTTCAGGTGAATGGAAATTTAAAATGTCAAAGAGAAAGGAGAAGGCAATAATGCTGGGTAGCGATAGGGGTAATGATAACCAGTGGCAGGAAGGGACAGAGTGTATAAACATAAGAGTGCATCAGAAAGTGGGGCCAGAGTAGGGAAAACTGATAAAAAAGACAAAATTAAAAGCTCTTTATCTGAATATACGCAGCATTCATAACAAGATAGGCTTTTTATGTTTTACCCATTTTGGCTGGGTTCCGGTGCCTCGGGAATTCTGGCAGGTAAATGGAGGTGAGAAGGACCAGATCCATAAGGTAAATGCATCTACAGAACTGCTTGTGGGCAGGAGGAGTAGGAGTGTTTCCTCCCGCCCCGGTCCAACAATCTAACTTTTGTCCCTCGCATGATCACTGACACCCCCAAGCTCCACGATCTCTGACCCCGGATCTCCCCCATGACACCACCGCGTCCCCACCACAAGATCTCAGATTCCCCCACCTCCACGCTCTCTCCAACCATGAGTTCTCCCCCTGACCACGAGCCCCCACAGACCACGGGCTAGATTTTACACTTTTGTGCAAATCGCCCAAAAATTGGCATTATTTCTGGCGTGGGCAGTAAAAATGGGTTTTCAGATCGCCGGCTTGTCCCCCATTCTCAAAACCCCTAGTCTCCATTTTTGAAATTGGGCGTTACTTCGAGCGATCTGAAATGGACGTTAGCGTTAAATCACTGACCTTCTGCCGTAAAGTGTTGCCGTCCTTAGCAACGGCATGGCAATGCTCATTTCCCGTGATTCAGGAGGTCAAGGGTTCTCATTATGTGCGCAGAAGAGGAGACAGAGAGAGAGGGAGCAGAGAGAGATTGAAAGCATGTGTGGGTGTGGTGTGTGCTTGTTGTGGGAAGCACGAGGGAGACTCACCAGCAGCAAAAAGTCTACTAAGCACCAAGAACATAGTTGGCACCGAGTTTTTGTCCAACAAATAATATATAACATGGAAGGGCTGGTGGAGGCCCCGGTGCTGGTAGCCAGGAACACTGGTGGCAGAGGGCTCCCAGTCGTCCAGGAGCGCGGCACTGCACCCCAAGGTGCACCCTAGGAGCAACATCTTGCTTCTGGCTTGGAGCACGTCCTCACCTCAGGACCGTCCTCTTCCATATATCAGTCCAAGCAGTGGTTCGGCTGTCCTTCCGCCCCCTCCCCACCAATGAAGCAGCGCCTGAGGAACTCCTCGGCTAGCTGACTTGAAGTCAGGAGGGGAAGGGGTAAAGATGGGGATGAGAAGCGGGGGGAGGGAGAAGGGTTAGTTTTTACAGAAATACTAATGATTTCAGAGAAATGTTCGGTTTAAATGTTTTTTATTTAACTAAACCTTGTTGCGCATTAGCTCAGATAGCTGCACCGTTACACACTGGTGATTCCTTAACATCAAAGAATATAATTACACGTAACTTCAATCAACATAAAATTTAACTGTCACTAAGGTGATGCCCACCATTGATGTATGACCTACACACACAGTGGTGTGTCAGCTTTGTAAATACCTCCAATGTTCTTTCAGGCAAAGTGCTCATTTATGAGCTCCCGACCTAAGAGTTCTGCAGCTATCATGCCACCATGGGCCCTTTCATACGGTCTACAGGGGGGCGGGGGCATGGCTTCAGCATCAGCCTGATTGTCTGGCCTGAGGTCAGCATCCACCTCCTCGTCCTCCTCTTCCTCTCTCTCCTGAGGTGGATTGTCAGACCCTTCAGGCAATTCCTGTCCTCTCCTGATAGCCAAGTTGTGCAGCGTGCAGCACACCACCACGAATTGAGCTACCTGCTCAGGGTGATATTGAAGCTCGCCTCCTGAGTGGTCCAGGCACCTAAAGCGCTGCTAAGTACTCCAATGATATTCTCCACGATATTGCGAGTGGCTCTGTGGCTCTCCTTGTATTGCCTCTAGGCTTCGGTGTGGGTGTCACGCAGGGGAGTCATCAGCCAGGTGGCAAGGCCACATCTTTTGTCACCAAGCATCCAGCATTGATCTTGGGGCTGATTGTTAAAAAAGTCAGATACAGTGCTCTCACACAGGATGTGAGCATCACGAATGTTGCCCGGAAATTTAGCATTCACTGCCATAATAATTTGCTGGTGGTCAACAACGTATTGTACATTCAGGGAATGGAATCTCTTGCAGTTCCTGAAAACCTCTGCATCCTGAAAAGGTGCCCGCATCGCAATGTGCGTACAGTCTATTACTCCCTGCACCTTGGGGAAATTAGCAATTCGGTAGAATCCTCGTGCCCTCTCGGTCTGAGCCTCCCTGGTCATAGGGAAACTGATCAAGTCCATCCTGCATGCTTACAGGGCTTCAGTGACCTGTCTAATGCAGCAATGTGTGGCATGCTGAGACATACCGCAGATGCTGCCAGCTGAGGTCTGAAAACTACCCGTTGTGTAGAACGATAGTGCCGAGGTGACTTTGACCTCAACGGACAGTGCAGTACTGATGGTGCTGGCAGGCTGCATATCTCCCCTTATGAGCTGGCACATCTCATTGATAACCTCTTTGTGGAAGCGCAGTCTCCAAAGGCAGGTGGTGTCGGGCAAGTTGAGGTAAGAATGCTTCTCCCTGTACTTGCGGGGGGTGTAATGTCTGGTCCTCCTCATCAGTCTGGCATGTCTTACATTGGGCACATAATGCTGTGGAGCGTATCTTGAGTCTGCAGCATGTAATTGCTCATTAAGAGAGGGTGAGAAAGGACAGGCCCCATTCCAATAGCGATCTGTTTTTCACCGATTGGTCACAAAGAATGAATGTCCCGACGAAGCCACCTATTAAATTCCAATCGTCCACAGTATGATAAAAATGTTTGTTCAGATGTTCACATCACCTCCAAACACCTCCAGCCTACATCTGAACTCCCCCAAGGTTGAAGCAGTGCAGCCTTTTAAATGATGTGACATGTAATTCAGAACATGGCGTCCATATCGCTGTGAGTAGTTCCGGTTAGTTCCACTTTTTCCTGCTGTTTTTTTGGGCGAGCGATATTGTGGGCGAGGTGTGTGCGAGGTGGTGAAAGTGACGCTGGGTGATCTCCTGGGCTTTAGTTTAGGCAAATGTGATCTTTACGACAAATAAAGTGGGCGGATGGAATTATTGAATCTTGGCATTAATTACGTGCGGAAAGTAACGCTGGGTGATATTATGGACGTTGGTTTCGCCCATTCTGATGATTCCACCCCAAAAAAGTGGGCAGGCGGTATTATTTTTTCTCGGCGTTATGCACATGGGGAAAGTAACGCTTGGCAATAAGTGTCCAAAAAATGGGCGTCAGTTTCCATTTTGTAGCTAAATGGGCGATATCTGGGTGTTATACATCATTTCGGTGGTAAATTGGACGTTAAGTGGGCGTTATGCATGCAAATAAAGTGTAAAATCTAGCCCCACGATCCCTCCCATGACCATCAGACCCCGCCTCCCTGTGACATCTCCCTCCCTCCTTCCCTCCTGACCTTCTCTCTGCTCCGCTGCTGTGGCAGGCAGGAAACCTGGTGAAAAAAAGGTGAAAAGTGTCCTGCTGTTAATTTCTACCACCTCTACCTCCGAGAAGGATGTGCAGTAAGCGTATGGGAACACCATCACCTCCAAGTTTCCCTCCAAATTACACATCATCATAACTTGGAAATATATCGCCGTTTCCTCATCGTCGCTGGGTCAAAATCCTGGAACTCCCTCCCTAACAGCACTATGGGAGTACCTTCAACACACGGACTGCAGCGGTCCAAGAAGGCACTTCACCACCACCTTCTCAAGGGCAATTAGGGATGGGCAATAAATGCTGGCCTTGCCAGCGATGCCCACATTCCAGGAACAAATTTTTAAAAACATCCAGGAAACCCGTACTTCCAGATTTCCCATGCAGAACTCCATTCCCCCCTCCCCCCACCTCCGCCTTCCTAGACTCCCCTTAATTATTGGGGCCTATAACACAGTTGTGATGAATAATCAAACTCAGAATTTTAAGTTGTCTTTCCTTTTCAGGTGCTTATCAGCCTGCTTTGTAATTCCAATATTTCCTGATTTTATTTCAAAATTCCAGCAAGTACATTGTTTTTATCAGCCCATTATTATTTAATGGCATGCAGTTGGAAGGGTTTGCTCAAATTGGCCTATATAACACTGTCATTTAGTTGAAAGTTTTCATTTTTGGATTTTGTAGGAATTGCCTATTTTTCATTTGACTTTCAATAAAATGAGTGAAACTGTAGAAAAACAAAGTAAAATGGTTTAACCCGTAGTCTCCTGGTCACTTATATAACTATATAAAACTGGTCCAGGAGACAATAGCAGAAAAGAATTGAACAGAGTTCTAATGTAACATTGAATTACGATGATTATTTTAATCTTCAGTCAGACAAGATAACACATCCTTAAATTCCATAAGCAGCCGAAGGACTTAATTTATTTGCAATCTACAGGATAATATAAAGCTAGAATTCAGATTATTATATCAATGCATACAATACATTGTATTTTTATATGCTGCTGAACATTTTAGTGTGAGCAACACAAAGAAAAGGCAAAGATGGTCAAAAAACAAATAAAGTGTACATCAGTTATGTTCATAATTCCATCCAGGATGTGCCTTTGTTAAAGAAATTCAGACACCAAAAGTAAAAAAAGATTACTTTCAACATGGCCTAGAAATTTGGCTCCAGAGCGCTTGATATTTCGATGCTACGAGTGTCATCTGGGGCCAAAATGGCTTCCGAGGAGCGTGCGCATTCTTCAGGTGTGGGCTGCGCTGGACAACATTTTGGTGAGTTTGTTTGCGTTGTGCATCAGCAGTATGCAGAATAGACACATCATGACGTCAATCAGTGTGCAATGCTAATTCGATGCTCGTGCTGCCATTTTCAACTTGAAAACTGGAGCTAACGCCCTCTCTTGATCTCACACTGCTGAACATGCGCTATTTGAAGGGATCATCACCTGCTTTCAGGTTTGTTTCTGATTAATTTCTATTGCTCCTTGGGGAGTTTGTAGAAGTTTTTCTTGGCTTGGTGTCTTATTTGAATTTGTTGAAGTCTCCAGGGAGTAGTGTGGCAGGTTATGTCAAGGATTCTGCTCAGACCAGTTGCTCCCAGATAAGTTGCAGAAGCTTGTATCCCCCTTGGCCTGCAGCATGACAGGGAGAATGAGCAGAGGCGACAGAAAGGAGGACAAGCTGCTCGGAGAGGAAGGAGGAGGAAGAGAAGGGCTCTCAGCAGGAGGCCTTATCCACCCAGGGTCTTCATGGAGCATTTCTCCTATCTCAACGTCAGAAACATAGGTGTCAAGTTTCGTACCCCCGCTAGAACGGCGCACATCGGAGAGGCCCGCCTAATTTATAGAACAAAAATTGCGTTGAATACTTACCTTGCGATTCTCAGATAGCTACAGGCCCAATTCCACCTCGGTGCTGCGCAGCAGGAGCTGCTGGGGGCGGAGCTACAACCCTGCACTGAAAACAGTGCCGGCAGCTGTGCGCGTGTGCAGTGGAGGCTGCGCACGTGCGCAGTAGTTGCTGGCGTCCTGTCTCCGGGGCGACGACCCTATCCCAGGCTGAAGGGACGTCGCCTCTATCCCCAGCCGAGTGGCCTGTGCACCTTACCTCGGCGGCAGAGCCCACCCGGCCGGCCTCTCGCTGGGGGCAGGCCCCACCCAAAGAACTCCAGGTAGCCGGCATCGTCGTTGTCGTCAGCGGGGCCCGCCCGAAGAGACGTCGGCGTCGGTAGCCCGGCATCAGCTGCGTGTGGGCCCCGCCCGAAGTCCTCGGCTGGGCCCGGCTTCCTCGACGTCGATGAGGCCCGCCCGCCCTGCATCTCGCTGGGGTGGACCTCGCCCGAAGAGTCGTTGGCGGTGACAGCACCCCGGCATCGGCTGTGTGAGGGGCGGCTTCTTCATCGTCTTCTCTCTTCCCCCCCCCCCATCCTCCTCTCTTCCCCCCCCATCCTCCTCTCTTCCCCCCCCATCCTCCTCTCTTCTCCCCCCCCATCCTCCTCTCTTCCCCCCCACCCATGCTCCTCTCTTCCCCCCCCCATCCTCCTCTCTTCCCCCCCCCATCCTCCTCTCTTTCCCCCCACCCATGCTCCTCTCTTCCCCCCCCCCATCCTCCTCTCTTCCCCCCCCCATCCTCCTCTCTTCCCCCCCCCATCCTCCTCTCTTTCCCCCCACCCATGCTCCTCTCTTCCCCCCCCCCATCCTCCTCTCTTCCCCCCCCCATCCTCCTCTCTTTCCCCCCCCCATCCTCCTCTCTTCTCCCCCCTCATCTTTTTCTCTTCTCCCCCCGCCACTCTTCTCCCTGGTGCTGCAGTAGGTGAGTAGAAATAATTTCTTATTTATTGGGTGATTTTTAAAATATTTTTTAAATTTAATTTTTTATTTATTTGGATTGATTTATTGGTTTATTTATTGATTTATTTAACATTTATTATTGATGATGGCTCTTTATTTGTAAAAGTGAAGTGCTTAATGTTTGTAAACCACCCACTTCCCCCAATCTCTCGTTCCCTACACCTGATTTATAAATGTAGGCAACGTTTTTCTGAGCATGCAAAAATCTACGCTTACTCCATTCTAAGTTAGTTTGTAGTAAGTTTTGCTGCCTAAACTTGCCCCCTTTTGAAAAAAAAAATCTATTCTAAAATGCAACTGTTCTAACTCACTAGAACTGGAGCAAACTAAAGGCCGAGAATTGCAATTTCTAAGATACTCCATTCTATATTAATTGCTCCAAATAAATAGGAGCAACTCAGGCCGAAACTTGACCGAATTGAAATATAGAAAATAGGTGCAGGAGTAGGTCATTCGACTCTTCGAGCCTGCACCACCATTCAATAAGATCATGGCTGATCATTCCCTCAGTACCCCTTTTCTGCTTTCTCTCCATACCCCTTGATCTCTTTAGCCGTAAGGGCCATATCTAAATCCCTCTTGAATATATCCAATGAACTGGCATCAACAACTCTCTGCGGTAGGGAATTCCACAGGTTAACAACTCTCTGAGTGAAGAAGTTTCTCCTCATCTCAGTCCTAAATGGCCGACCACTTATCCTAAGAATGTGTCCCCTGGTTCTGGACCTCCCCATTATCGGGAACACTCTTCCTGCATCTAACTTGTCCAGTCCCATCAGAATCTTACAAGTTTCTATGAGATCCCCGCTCATCCTTTTAAACTCCAGTGTATAAAGGCCCAGTTGATCCAGTCAGTCCCGCCATCCCGGGAGTCAGTCTGGTGAACCTTCGCTGCACTCCCTCAATAGCAAGAACGTCAGATTAGAAGATCAAAACTGAACACAATATTCCAGGTGAGGCCTCACCAAGGCCCTGTACAACTGCAGTAAGATCTCCCTGCTCCTATGCTCAAATCCCCTAGCTATGAAGGCCAACATACCATTTGCCTTCTTCACCGCATGTTGAACCTGCATGCCAACTTTCAATGACTGATGAACCATGACACCCAGGTCTCGTTGCACCTCCCCCTTTCCTAATCTGCTGCCATTCAGCTAATATTCTGCCTTCGTGTTTTTGCCCCCAAAGTGGATAACCTCACATTTATCCATATTATACTGCATCTGCCATGCATTTGCCCATTCAACTAACCTGTCCAAGTCTCCCTGCAGCCTTTTAGCATCCTCCTCACAGTTCACACCGCCACCCAGTTTAGTGTCATCTGCAAACTTGGAGATATTACACTCAATTCCTTCATCTAATTCATTAGTCTATATTGTAAAGAGCTGGGGTCCTAGCACTGAGCCCTGCGGCACTCCACTAGTCACTGCCTGCCATTCTGAAAAGGACCCGTTTATCCCGACTCTCTACTTCCTGTCTGCCAACCAGTTCTCTATCCACGTCAGTACATTACCCCCAATACCATAGGCTTTGATTTTGCACAACAATCTCTTGTGCGGGACCTTGTCAAAAGCCTTTTGAAAGTCCAAATACACCACATCCACTGGTTCTCCCTTGTCCACTCTACTCGTTACATCCTCAAAAAATTCCAGAAGATTTGTCAAGCATGATTTGCCTTTCATAAATCCATGCTGACTTGGACCGATCCTGTCACTGCTTTCCAAATGCGCTGCTATTTCATCTTTAATAATTGATTCCAACATTTTTCCCACTACTGATATCAGGCTAACCGGCCTGTAATTACCCGTTTTCTCTCTTCCTCCTTTTTTAAACAGTGGTGTTACATTAGCTACCCTCCAGTTCATAGGAGCTGATCCAGAGTCGATAGACTGTTGGAAAATGATCACCAATGCATTCACTATTTCTATGGCCACTTCCTTAAGTACTCTGGGATGCAGACTATCAGGCCCTGGGGATTTATCGGCCTACAATCCCATCAATTTCCCAAATACAATTTCACGCTTTATAAGGATATCCTTCAGTTCCTCCTTCTCACTCGACCTTCGGTCCCCTGGTATTTCTGGAAGATTATTTGTGTCTTCCTTCGTGAAAACAGAACCAAAGTATTTGTTTAACTGGGCCACCATTTCTTTGTTCCCCATTATAAATTCACCTGAATCTGACTGCAAGGGACCTATGTTTGTTTTCACTAATCTTTTTCCCTTCACATATTTATAGAAGCTTTTGCAGTCAGTTTTTATGTTCCCAGCAAGCTTTCTCTCATACTCTATTTTCCCCCTCCTAATTAAACCCTTTGTCCTCCTCTGCTGTATTACAAAATTCTCTTAGTCCTCAAGTTTTCTGCTTTTTCTGGCCAATTTATATGCCTCTTCCTTGGATTTAACACTATCCTTAATTTCCCTTGTTAGCCACGGTTGAGCCATCTTCCCCGTTTTATTTTTACTTCAGACAGGGATGTACAATTGTTGCAGTTCATCCATGTGATCTTTAAATGTTTGCCATTGCCTATCCACTGTCAACCCTTTAAGTATCACTCGCCAGTCTATTCAGCGAGGAACAGTGCGTGTGACCTCTTTGCTTCACTAAAGAGGTGCTTACTGAAATCTGCTACCTGTTGCAGGTGGAATTGCAGCCTCAGAGCAGGGAGAGGATGGCATTGCCAGTAGCTGTAAAGGTGAGCGTGGCAATGAATTTGATTCATTGGGCTTCTTTCAGGCTTCAGTCGGTGACATTTGCAACATCTCACAGTTCGCCATTCACTGTTCGATTACTTTGAACGTGCATGGGTTGATCTCGCATCGCAAGCAGCACGTCCGTTTTCGGAGGCAATTTAATTTTTCACCCCATAATCCTTGGATGGACACCTCAATTTGCGAGCAAAAGAAGTAAGTGGATTTTTATACTATCTTTCTAAGAAATGCTCGTGAGGTGTCTTTACATATTAGCCCCAAAATTTCCAGAAAATGAGGAGTGGAGCTTTGCATTTTTTGGGCTATTTATCTTTGGTTTTGCAATGTCCTAAATCCACAGTTTAAATATGTAAATTTCCCAACCATGTTGTGTCATTTTTTTTTCTGCACCTCTTTTTTGGTCTTCATAAGGAATGATTTTCTCAGTTTGCTTTTTGCAGTAAATTTATAGTTGTAAGTATAAAGAATACTGGCAGATCTCCTGTGGTGGTGGTGACAATGAGTTCATGGCCACACAGAGGTGTCTATGCCATGTAGGGGATAACATCAGGCCCATTGATTTACAGTGACTTAATAAAATTATATTGTATTTGTGTTAAATGGTATTCAGGGATTTCTGCTGGTGCTCTTGGGATCAAGTTCATGAAACTTCCCACACATATACATATATATATATATACATATATATATACATATATATATATACTCCTTTACTATGAATTTAATTTTCAGCTCTGCTCGTTTTAAAAGTTGAAGATATGTAGCATGATGGTATGTTAGATATGTGAAAGCAGACATTTTAGAACAGCTTTAACACCAGAAACATCGCAATGTGGGACTTCCACTCACCCATATGCCCTCGCCCTGACCCTGTCCAAATCCTATTGAATGGGTCGTTTAAATAATGGAGGAAGGCAGCCTTGCCATTAAATGCTCCACTGAGTTGCCCATCTGTGGTAGAAGTTAGATTTTGGTGAGTCACCATGCGAGCCAGTCTGGCCAAATCTTAAAACTAAGCATTTATTCCTGCTGTCTCTTCTCCCCTTCTTAGGCAGTCCCTCGGAGTCGAGTATGACTTGCTTCCACGCTAGAAATGTGTTCTCAGGTGACTCCATGCGCAGTCGACACTTGGCTTCAGCTTGCTCTCGGCGAATGAGTCTCAAGGTGTTCAGTGCCTTCCGGATGCTTTTCCTCCACTTTAGGCGGTCTTGGGCCAGGGATTCGCAGGTGTCGGTGGGGATGTTGTACCTTTTCAAGGAGGCTTTGAGGGTGTCCTTGAAGTATTTCCTCTGCCCACTTGGGGCTTGCTTGCCACATCGAACCTCCGAGTAGAGCACTTGTTTCGGGAGTCTCGTGTCAGGCATGCGGATGATGTGGCCCACCCAACGGGCCCAAGTTTCCGCCCTCTGTAAAAACGTCGCACCTCCTTAAGTTGCGCTAACTTTCTGGAATAAAAAGGGTGCCGAAAACTTACCTTGAGATTCAGTGAGCTCCTCAGGACGTCTTCGTGCTAGGCATGGCGCAACACAAGGCGTGGGGGGCGGAGCCAGATCCCGGCGCTGAAAACAGTGCCGGGACCTCTGCACATGCGCGCTAGAGTGTGCGCTTATGTGCAGTAGCTCCTCGCCCCGAGGCTGCGTGGGAGGGGCTCGAAGCACGCCGCCCCTAGCCCTAGCCGAATGGGTTCCCTGGGCGAAGATCGGGACTCAGGCCTCCCTCCCGTTCAGCTCTCCCCACCCTCCCTCCCGTCCAGCTCCCCCCCCTACCCACCTTCTGTTCAGCCCTTCCCCCTCCTCCCCCCTCCTGTCCCCCACTCCCTCCACGTCATCGGTGGGGCTCACCGGCATCTCACTGGGGGCGGGCCCCACCCAAAGTCCTCAGCGGTGGCCAGGCAACTGCTTCGTATGCGGGGCCCACCCGTCTGGCATCTCGCTGGGGGTGGGCCCTGCCCGAAGTCCTCGGCTGTGGTCAGGCATCTGCGTCAGTAGCGGCGGGGCCTGTGCAGCCTCCCTACCCCCTGTCCAGTTCAGCTTCCCCCCCTCCCTCCCGTTCAGCCTCCCCCCCCACTCCCATTCAGCCTCCCCCCCTATTCCCGTTCAGTCTCTCCTCCCTCTCGTTCAGTCTCCCTCCCCTCCCTCCCGTTCAGCCGCCCCATCCTCCCTGTTCAGCCTCTCTCCCCCCTCTCTCCCGTTCAGCCTCCGCCCCTCCCTCCCGTTCAGTGCACCCCCTCCTGTTCAGCCCCCTCTCCCTCCCGTTCAGCCCGTCCCCCTCCTCCCCCTTCCTCTCCCCCCTCCCTCCCTCCTCTCCCCTGCTCCCCCCTCTCTCCCTCTTCTCCCCCTCCCTCCCATCCTCCTCTCCCCCTCTTCTCCCCCTTCCTTCCCCCATCTTCTCCCTCCCCCCTCCTCTACCCCCTCCCTCCTTCTCTTCTCCCGTCCCCCTTCCTCTCCCCCTCCTCTCCCCCTCCTCTCCCCCTTCCTCTCCCCCTTCCTCTCCTCCATTCTCCCCTCTCCCTCCCCCTCCTCCCTCCCCCCACCTCCCCCCTCCTCCCTCCCACCACCTCCCCCCTCCTCCCTCCTTCCTTCTCCTCCCCCTCCTCCCTCCCTCCCTCCCCCTCTTCCACTCCTCCCCGTCTCTCCCCCCACTCCTCGCTGTTAGAAACACAGAGCAACACTGACAGAGACAGAGAGAGACACACTGACAGAGACAGAGAGAGAGACACTGGGGAGGCCCCATCCCAGCCACAGTTGGAGGGCTCCCGGTGCTTCAGTCGGTGAGTAGAAACTTAATTTTTTATTTATTGATTAATTTTTTAATTATTGTTTTTTATTTATTTATTTTTTTTTGGATTGATTTATTGGTTGATTTATTGATTTATTTATAATTTATTATTGATGATGGCGCTTTATTTGTAAAAGTGAAGTGTTTAATGTTTGTAAACCCCCCTCTTTCCCCCCCCCCCCATCTCTCATTCCCTGCGCCTGATTTATAACTGTAGGTAAGGTTTTTCTCAGCGTACAAAAATCTACACTTACTCCATTCTAAGTTAGTTTCGAGTAAGATTTCGCTGTCTAAACTTGCAAAACAGGCGTAAGTGAAAAAAAAATCTGTTCTAAAATGAAACTATTCTAACTCACTAGAACTGTCGCAAACTAAATGCCAAGAATTACAATTTCTAAGATGCTCCATTTTAAACTAGTTGCTCCAAAAAAATAGGAGCAACTCAGGCCAAAACTTGAGCTCAACAGAGCTGATTGAGCGTGGTCAGTGCTTCGATGCTGGGAATGTTGGTCTGACCGAGGACACTGATGTTGGTGCGCCTATCCTACCAATGGATTTTCAGGATCTTGCGGAGGCAGCGCTGGTGGTACTTCTCCAGCATTTTGAAGTGCCTGCTGTACATTGTCCACGTCTCTGAGCTATATAGGAGGGCAGGTATCACTACTGCTTTGTAGATCATGAGCTTGCTGTGGGTTTGCAGTCTTGGACTTCTGCTGTCTACTCCATCAATGAAGTGACACTCTCCTAATGGCAATCAACCTGCCTTAAATTTATTTTCATTGGAATATGACACTCTGGGGTTCTTTTATGACTCTTGTACATCTGTACAAATGTGCTTGGAAGAAATTGCTAGGTTGCTATGGGAGCCCAGTATCCCACCATTGCTGTCTCCAAAGGTGATGTCATGACAGGGGCCAGGGGCTCCTGAAGAAACCCCTGTGTCTTCAATGAGATTGAATAGTAATATATTAAAAGTCTTGCAATAGTGGACACTTCCTGTAGATTTGACACTTACATCCAGTAACATTTTTCTCATCACACTCTATTGATAACTCCCTTCTTGGTACGAAACAGCATAGCCTCTGACTCAGTTTGAGCAACACCATGGGAGATCCACTACTGAGGCACTGTAACCGTTTTACTAAAAGTAAATTTATGGATGTAACTAAATTTTAACAATCTCATCAGCAAAGTGATTCAAGTAATACACCAAAGTTGTAATTCAAGTTTCTAAATCAATATTGTGGACAGTCGCGTTGAATTTTAAAACATGATGGTATAATTGCTTGATGAAGTCCGTTAAATCATTTTATATTAGATATATTTGCAAATAACATTGCCTCAAATTAAGTGTTTTATAATAATTTTATAACAATTCTGATAAGTGCTAGTTTCACCAATCAATATACTGCTGCCTGAAAAATGTTCTTTCTTTTTTGTAATGTACATAAATCACACTCGATGATAGGCTTTAAATCCCAGCAGAGGTCAAATTCTGGAGAAAAAAAAAGTTGTGAATGAGACGTATTTGATTGATCTTTCAGACACCAACTTGGCATGTGAGAAACACTGGAGTTTAACAGTTAGAACAACTGTAGGGGTTGTTCCAAGCCTGTTTAGCAAACATATTGCCTGCCAAACATATCGGCTGACCTAACAGTCATCAAAGCACAGTGCATACAAGAAACCTGCGCATCATGGACCAGCATCTCCATCTGGAACAGAGCTGATGCTGTGCTTAGAAAACTGTAACAGCCGAGTGCTACAGAGTAAATGCGCCAAGAATGTTCTTCACTGTAAAGTGCTTTTTTAAAAGAAAATATTTAGCAAACTCTTAGAAAGTTTTACACTTTCCTCCTGAAACATGGTGGACTAAAAAGTCATTGGTAGTATTCATGGCACTGGACATTATTTATCATTCAGCACTCAGATCAGTTACTGTTGTTCTGCAATATATATTGTGCTTTATGCTGATATGTAAAGTATTTTTCATTCAAATCTTAACTGAATAAAAAATGAACATCCAGAACCAATTTACATGTCTATTAATTGCTTTTCATTCGTGTCAAATAAATCATCATCAATTTGTATCTTCACACTCTTTCCCTGAGTAATGGAAGGATTTGCTGCTGATTAACAATCTGACTGACAACAATGTGAACGCTCCTCTTCCATGGCCGTAACCATCCGATAGGGTGGTTAGTCCTGTACAGCAGAAGGTTTTACTGGCATCATAATCCTTACGATGAGGAGGAGGGGATGGGACCACCCACTCCTACCGGACATGAGCATCCCGTTGGATGTAAACCCAGAATTCAGAACCATACCTCCAGTTTCCACTTGACGGGACTGTATGAAGTGGGGTTCAAACCCTGTAGCTTCAGAGTCAGAAACAGAAATAGTATCACTAAGTCAAAGGCATACTTCATTAACTAAATAATACAGGTTTAAATTCTTGTGTAAGAGGAAGTATCTAGCAGGTTAGCGGTGACAAATAGTTTCTCCAGGAAATTAGATTTTTGAAGACATCAAATAGTTTCCAAAAATGATATTCACAGGGTTATTGTCCCTTGCAGAGTCTTGATATTATCAGGGATTCCCTGGAGAAACTATTATCATTAACCTGCTAGATACTTTCTCGTGCGCAAGAATCTGGACCTGTATTATTTAGTTAATGAAGTGTGCCTTTGGGATGGTCTATATGACAGTCTTCTCGCGGCCCACACATTTACATGATCTTAGATCACAACTAATGTTACTCGAAGGGCACTGTACTTGTTGTTAAGTCGACCACCGGGTGAGAGTAGCAAATCAAGCAAATCAAACCAATCAAATGGTCGTCTTCAGAATCAAAGAAAACTACATGTAGGCCCAACCATCCAAATATTTCAACTTAACATCGAAGCCACCTCTCTCTTAAAATGGAAAATCTCGAAAGGTTACTCAAGAAAAACAGGGGGCGAAATTGCCCATTTTTATAGGCCCATTAGCACCTCCTGGGGGCGCTAACGGGGCGCATGACAGTTTTCGCCTGAGGGAAGAGGGGCGCTGCTGCCTCCTGGGAAATTGATTGGGTGTTTGCGGAGGCATTGCCATGGTGGCGCCACCACCACGGTTAACATCATGACGTCATCCGCGTGCGTGGCGATCCCTCACAGCCCCTCGCCGACCCCTTACCACCCCATGGGGGAAATTGCCCTGCAGGCCACGAGGCTGGTGCAAGTCTACGTCAGCTTCATGGGTTTCGAAGTGGCTGACATCCGCTCTCCGGGTGGTGCTTAAACGGGAGGACGCCAGCGTCCCAGGCCGCCATCTCTTTTTGATGGCCGGCGCTCAGGTGAGGTCGACGATGGCGGCCCTAGCGTGGTCCAGGCTGCCATTGTGCAGCCTGAGCCTGGCACTCCATTCTGGGTGCCAGGCTGCTGGCCCAGTCACAAGCTACCCTGGTGGCCCAGTGGAGGCCATCGGAGATCGTGCAGAGTACGCAGCGGCCCTCCTCTTTAATCGAAGGGGAGGGACATTGTGATGTGTCAGCACGACTCTGCATATCTGCGTCGCGCTGAGCGTTATGCAACATTTCCACCCCTCTATCGTATCGCTACCGCCACGTGAAGGCGAATTACAAAGACCCCAAATTCAGGGACCTTTAGCTGCCCATCTCGCCGGGTGTTAAATTTTCATTTAACTTGAATTGTGCGGCCCAAACGGGGCGCGGGGCAATTTCGTCCCCATATATCTTTGTTGGATAGAAAAAAGGGAGACTCTCTAGCAGGAGAATTTTCTGAACACGAACCTAGCCACAGCCACTGCAATGCTGGAGTCCTTGAACTTGGTGAGACGTGAAAGGTGGAAGAGCCTTGTGCAGAAGACTAACTTCACTCACTGCAACTGCATGGGTCCTGCCCTGTCAACTTGTGGGCGGGGCGGGGAGGCAGGGCTGCAATCCCTACCAATAAACACAGGATGACCATCAGATTGGACGCTGCTTGATATAAACATAAAAGGCTCCGGTTGACAAAGAATTTCAATGTCAGGTGGTCCGGCAGCTTTCGACAAAGTTGATGGCAGCATTAGTATCATCAAATATGTCTGATCCATTCAACTTGGATGAATTAAACACAGTCCTGTCGTCAAGTAAATCTGGAAAAGCTATTGGTCCAGATGGCGTTTACCCAGAATTCTTAAAATCACTGGGACCCAAAGCGAAGAGATGGTTGACGTCCTTCTTCTTCGGTAAAATTTCATTTATCTGGAGTGAGGCTAAAATAATTGTCTTCCTGAAGCTGGGGAAGAATGCTTGTGAGGCCTCCAGCTACCATCCAATCTCCTTACTTGTTATAAAGTGCTGGACAGGTTATTGCTTCACAGACTAGTCCCCATCATCAAACCAACCATCCCGAAGGATCAAACGGGCTTCCGGAGCATCGATAACATTAACGATGCACATTGAAGCAGGCTTTCAGCACCAGCTCAAGACCACTGTGGCATTAATAGAAATATAGAAACATAGAAAATAGGTGCAGGAGTAGGCCATTTGGCCATTCGAGCCTGCACCACCATTCAATATGATCATGGCTGATCATGCACTTCAGTACCCCTTTCCTGCTTTTTCTCCATACCCCTTGATCCCTTTAGCTGTAAGGGACATATCTAACTCCCTTTTGAATATATCTAACGAACTGGCCTCAACAACTTTCTGTGATAGAGAATTCCACATGCTCACAACTCTCTGAGTGAAGAAGTTTTTCCTCATCTCGGTCCTAAATGGCTTACCCCTTATCCTTAGACCGTGACCCCTGGTTCTGGACTCCCCCAACATCGGGAACATTCTTCCTGTATCTAACCTGTCCAATCCTGTCAAAATGTTATATATTTCTATGCGATCCCCTCTCATTCTTCGAAATTCCATTGAATATAAGCTTAGTCGATCCAGTCTTTCTTCATATATCAGTCCTGACATCCCAGGAATCAGTCTGGTGAACTTTCACTGCACTCCCTCAATAGCAAGAATGTTCTTCCTCAGATTAGGAGACCAAAACGTTACACAATATTCAAGGTGTGGCCTTACCAAGGTCCTGTACAACTGTAGTAAGACCTCCCTGCTCCTATGCTCAAACCCTCTCCCTGTTCCTATGCTCAAATCCTCTCACTATGAAGGCCAACATGCCATTTGTCTTCTTCACTGCCTGCTGTACCTGTATGCCAACTTTCAATGATTGATGTGCCATGACACCCAGGTCTCTTTGCACCCCCCCTTATACTAATCTGTCCCATTCAGATAATATTCTGCCTTCCTGTGTTTACCACCAAAGTGGATAACCTCACATTTATCTACATTATACCACATTTGCCATTTATTTGCCCACTCACCTAACCTGTCCAAGTCACCCTGCAGCTTCTTAGCACCCTCCTCACAGCTCACACTGCCACCCAGCTTAGTGTCATCTGCAAACTTGGAGATATTACATTCAATTCCTTCGTCTAAATCATTAATGTATATTGTAAATAGCTGGGATCCCAGCACTGAACCTTGCAATACCCCACTAGTCACTGCCTGCCATTCTGAAAAGGATCTGTTTATTCCTACTCTTTGCTTCCTGTCTGCCAACCAGTTCTCTATCCATGTCAATACATTACCCCCAATACCATGTGCTTTAATTTTGCACACCAACCTCTTGTGTGGGACCTTGTCAAAAGCCTTTTGAATGTCTAAATGCACCACATCCACTGATTCTCCCTTGCCCACTCTACTAGCTACATCCTCAAAAAATTCTAGAAGATTTGTCAAGCATGATTTCCTTCTCATAAATCTATGCTGACTTGGACCGATCCTGTCATTGCTTTCCAAATCGCTGCGATTACATCTTTAAAAGTTGATTCCAACATTTTCCCCACCACCGATGTCAGTCTAACTGGTCTATAATTGCCTGTTTTCTCTCTCCTTCCTTTTTAAAAAAGTGGCATATGACACAGTATAGAAGCATGAACTGCTTTTTGAGGTCTCCACCATTTCACCTTGCAGAATAACAATCTGTCTTCTCAACTCCATGCTTCGCAACCTCACTTCCATGTGTACACTGGCACCCAGAAGAGCTGTTATAGGACACTGAACAACGGACTTCTGTCATGGCACCCATGCTATTCAACATTTACACGGGCAGCCAAGGTGTTGATGTCGATAAAAGTGTTCTGGTAGTAATTCTCAGAGAAGAGTTCAGCTGGACATGAACGGATTTGATATGCGGACTTGATAGCCATGCCAGAGAACAGTACTTTGCTTTAGAGTACACCAGGGCGACATTGCCTTGTCCACGCAAAAAAAAGAATCTGTTCGCCACCGAGGAGACCCTGATCAGTGATTTACAGAGGATGGAGGCCTACCTCCGCAGATGGCAACTTCGACCAAACCCACAAAAGACTGTCACCTTGACATTCCACCTCAGCACCCTTCCAGCATACCGAGCTCTGAAAGTATCCTTTTGCAGCACAGAGGTAAACGATGTCAACTATTTAGGAGTCACGTTCGATCGCACCCTGTCGCATATACAGCATCTTCAGAACCTTGGGAAGAAACTAAAGAGTAGAGTGAACCTGATTCAGAAATTCATCATATCCACATGAGGAGCAGACGCTCAAACCCTCTGAGAGCAGCACACGCCCTGGTGTATTCTGCAGTGAAGTACTGCTCTCTGGCATGGCTGTCAAGTCCACATGTCAAATCCATTGATGTCCAGCTGAACTCTTCTCTGAGAATTACTGCTGGTATACTTTTATCGACATCAACACCTTGTCTGCCCGTGCTTGAAAACTTCACACCACCACACCTATGCCGCCGATATACAGTCTCCAGAGAATACAACTGCTACACCAGCAAAGACATGCCGATCCAGGTCGAATTGACCAACCTACCTTGACCCGGCTCAAATCTAGAAGGCCATTTTGGACCATCGCCAAAGCCTCTCAGTTATCTTCCCTCAGCCTTGAAGACCAATGGCAAAATGTGCAAAAGTACAGGGACATACCAAATGGATTCCTTATAAAGGACACCACAATACAACCTGAAGGATCAAATCTTCCTCGCAAACAGTGGACTGCCTCAGAACTGGTCCATAGGTGGATGATGAAAACATCTTCATCATGTGACTGCAGACACTGGAGCACATCATTGAGCACTGCCGTGAGAGGAAACTCACAGACAGCCGACAAGATATCCATACTGTTACACTGGAAGCCTTGGCCTGGATATCTGACTTAGATATTGATATTTACTTTGGCTTTTGCGACTACCATACGAAAGAAGAAGATATATTATCATGCAAAAATGACTGTGAAGTTCTTGAGTAAAACATGCCAAATGATGTCTTGAATCACATACACTGTTTGGTGTGAAAATGGGGTCAAAGAGAACCAATATGATGGGCTATGATGCTATTGTGTTCCTAACACAGATGAGGCTGCACACAGGGAGGTTAAAGTAAGAGTGACCTCAGTCTTTAATAACACACTCCAGAGTGAGGAACAGGTCTTAGGGACCGGCTTATATACAGTGCTCCCAAGAGATGCTGGGATCCCTTGGGAATACAGGGGATGAGCCCCCTGGTGGGGGATCATGGGAGAGCATGCTTTACAGATACAACATCACTCACCCCCCAAAGTCAAAGTGAAAACTATTTACAAGGTGAGGTGGTAGGGAGCCTTTCTTTCCCTGGTGGACCGCCTCGGTACAAACGTTTGTTCTGGTGTGTTGGCTGTGCCCTCGCTGGGCTGGCGTGTTGTTGGCCCTGCAGGGCTGCTAGGTGAGCCTGGCGTTGCTGGGCTGTTGGGCGTGATGGGTTCGATTTCCTGGTCCAGCGTGGTGTCATTGATCCTTTGGGTGTGTGGTACCGACTTGAGTAGGCTCTCCATGTTTCTCTGGAAGATCACTGCAGCCGACCGAATTCTAAACGGGAATCTGTTATAGATGAACAGTCCCTTGTGTGTGTTGATGCAGGTGAGGCTCTTCGAAGACTCCACCAGCTCCTGAGTCATGTAGGCCGAAGTCAGGTCGAGATTGGTGAACGTCTTGCCTCCAGCCAGCGTCGCAAGTAGGTCGTCTGCCTTTGGTAGCGGGTATTGGTCCTGTCGCGAGAAACGATTAATAGTTACTTTATAACCGTCGCAAACCCTGACCGTGCCATCACTTTTGAGTACTGGAACAATCGGGCTGGCCCACTTGCTGAATTTCACTGGGGAGATGATGCCCTCGCGTTGCAGCCTGTCCAGCTCGATTTGCACTCTCTCCCTCATCATGTGAGGTACCGCTCGCGCATTGTGGTGAATGGGTTGTGCCTGTAGAATTTACCAATATCTCGCAAAGATTCCAGGTACCTTTCCCCTACAGAGGAGAAGAATTCCTTTCTGGGCTTTTAAAATGAGTTTAAAGGGGCAGACAAAGCCTGCGGGGGATAAAAGGGGATGCATTCATGGAGACCCCCCCTAGTGTTTGGACTCATAGGAAAGGGAATTCAAAATGGACCTAAATTACAGAAGCTTGAGATCCCCTAAACATCTATGGGAAGGAACATATCAATTTTAAGATTCTACAACATTTTGGCTGCGAAAAAGAGTTACCAAATACAGGAGGTGGAGCCAAACTCAAACAAATTTGTGTATTAAGGATCCCAGGCTGTCTGGGGGAACTATTCACCCCCTAAGAGATAATCAAATTAAGCACAATGGAAATCATGGTCAGAAAAACTGGACAATCATAAAACAATGCAAAACCAGTGATAGCACATTCTCACACCCTAATCGAGTTACTGCTGACAAAGGAGGCATTTGAAAATCAATGGACAGACAGTTTAAACAGAGCCCAAGCGATTTGATGGGAGATAACGGAGCTTTTTTTTGGGATATATCTACCCCCCAGTTTTACAAGGAAAGACTAGCAGAACACAGAGGCTGGCAGAGGACAGGAGAGAAGCGGAGCATGGACTGGAGCACAGACACAGACAAGCAGCCTGCTTGCTCTACAGTGAAGAGATGGAATGGTGAAGGAAACTACCAGAACTGATTGGGAACTGACCGAGCGTGAGGCCACGAAACGGAAGGTTGTCAGCAACCAAATTGACAAACCCGGGCTACCACAACCAGCAAAACGACCAACCAAAACCAACTCAGAAAAAAACGAAGAATTGACATTTATTTCCACTCTACAATCTACTTCTGAATGGCCAACGGGTGAGAAATTACCTAAAGGGACTAACTAAAACCAAAGAAAGTGGGTACTTATCCCATACATCCGAAACGCAACGTACCGCATCAACGGACGCACCCCAACCGAAGACTACATAGTCTGAAGTTCTCTCCTCCGTTCGGGGTACGGCTCGCCTAGAAGGCCAAGTGCAGCGAACCCCGAAACCGTGATTCACCGGCAACTGTCTAAAGGGATTGGTGGGCATAGTCCCTGAACCCTCAGAGCTATAACTTAGTTAGTTAGGGGAATTGGGAGGGGGGAGGTTGGGATAACTTGTGTAAATGTATCTGCATTCTCCTCTTTACCCCATTTAGAGTTTAAGCTGTATTCTTTTCCCCACAGGCTGTAATTTGACATTTGATTCAATGTGTTGTACCCTTCAGTGTGTATTGGTCTGTGTGTGTGTTATTAAAGCTGTGCCTTTTACTTCTTTTTAAACACAATAAAGCCATACCTGCTTCCTACCTTGAAACCGATTGTCTGTCCAAGTCTGTCACAGTCCCTTCATGATTCCAGTGTCTAGAACCAAGGGTGTGGGAGCGATTCGGAACCGCTCATATAAGGTCAGAAGGGAAAGCTGACCCCCTGAAACCACCCCTTACATAATGGCGACCCAGATGGGATACTGGTACAAGGGACGTGATAAGAGAGAGACTGGTTTCAGGAAACGAAGCAAAATGGAAGAGAGGATTTCCTCGTATGTGTTTAAGAGGCTAAATGTGGCTAAGGAGTGGGTACTCGATCTATTGTATGCTGCGCGTCCAGAAGATTCTGCAGCTCAATGGAACGAAAGCAAGGACCATAAAAAGTCGATAGAGAAGGCCATTTGGCTAATTTGCCTTCAGCAACAGATCCGGCTTCTAGATGAGGAGAATGAGAAATTAAAGGGAGTATTGAGACAGGCAGAAGAGAGGTCCAGCGCAAGGGCCACAATCGGGGAATGGCCGTGGACAGAGATGGGACAGTTAAAGGAAAGTAGAGAGCTCACTAAAGAAAGGCACAAAACCCAATTGGACTTTTTACAGTGTCAGATTATTGAAGCCAAGAATAGCGAACTGGCATTGCGGGAAGAGAATTCCCGCCTCGCCAAGCAAGTTAAAGAGTACGGGGAGAGGGTGACAGACATTCAGGTAGCCTATAAGGTAGCCAGTACCAGGGAATTTGAGGCAGGAGACCACGGCCCCTGCCAGCAGCAGATCCAAAGCCTGAACCTTGCTCTATCCCGGGCAAAAGGCATGGTGTGCCTGATAAACCCTGGTTTAGCCCAGGAACACCTAGTTGGGCAAGGAGAAACCCTCAGTCACCACCTGTAGCTCCCAGGAATGGCCCGGGACAGCAGGGGTGTCAGCCAGAGTGCGGGACAGGCAAGGATTGCGAACTACCAACACCGGCAGCCCCGAGTTTTAACGCGGCTTGCCAGCAGGGGGAAGAGGGCGAGCAAATACAAGAAGGGACGGAACCAGGGCCATTGCACCCGGTCCGGCAGCCGAAGTTTGGCCCGCCTGATGCCAATGGGGCAGCAGGACCCCTAGAAAGCAACTTCGTAGTCCCCCACGACACCCAAAAACTGAGGGCTATGATAGGCCACCTAAGTAAGCTCACCCAACAGGGGGATCCCTCGGTACACTTCCTGGAAGTGGAACACATAGGGGATATTAACGGTTGCGATGATTCAGAGCAGGCTAAGCTGTTGCTCTTCTCGCTAGACACCAAGCTGTGCCATTCCCTCTCTGCAGACAGCAGAAAGGGGCAAAACACGTACGCTACGGTTAAGGAGGAAGATCTAGAGGCCATGGGCATGAACGACGGGAGTCCTTTCTCCCGAGTGGAGAAAACAGTGCAGCTTTATGGGGAGACTCCACAGGCTTTCGCCGACAGGTTGTGGCCGGTCTACGAAAGGGCCTGTAGTGGGGTTCTTGACCTGAACCCTAATGAGCTGGCTCACTGGCTCCGCAGCCTGGTGGCAAAGAGCTTACCTGGAGTAAAGGCAAAAGCCCTGGTCTGGTTCGATCCAAGAGATCCCAGAACCACCGAGGAGACAGTGGTCAGACAGTTGACACTGGCTTACCGGAACGGTAGAGGGACAGAGGAGCCCTCCTCTAAAGGGAGGGTCCATGAGATTAAACCCAGCCATGGCAAGAGAGAGTGGCATCAGGAAGGTTGGAACCCTCCCCACAAAGGGGGCGAGTGTTTTGGGTGTGGGAAAAGTGGGCACTGGAGGAAGGAATGTAGGAACCCGTGGAAAGAGACTAAGGGAAAGGCCACTCCAGTCCCAACCCGTAGGGCCAGGGCAGGAACACCTGACTCATATGAGACACTCGTAGCCGCCCAAAGACACTCATAAACGGACAGGGAGCAGTAGCCATCGCAACCGGTCCAGTAGCCGGTACGGTAAAACCCTCTGCTCCAACCCACCCAAATGCATGACAAGAGCCAGCGCAGCCTGTGCACCTGTGTTCCCTAGAGTACGATGCCTGGAAGAGACCGTGCGTTACGATGGAGGTGGAGAAAGTGAAAGGGACTACCTGCTAGATACTGGTGCTTCCAGCACCCTTGTATATGCAGATAACCCAGCTACCTCACCTCTATCGAACGGGGTCCCGTACAGTCTAGTGGGGTTCACAGGCAATGAGCAAACTGGTTCGTTTTCCATCCCGCTCACCATTCAGTTAGGGACACTCAAAACCAAATGGAAGTGTGTCCTGATGAAATGGGAGCAGAAGGGAAAAGGGATCCTGGGAGCTGATTTTATCATTAGCCACCAGATCCTAGTGGATCTCAGGAACCACTGTCTATGGGGAGCAATAGTGACTGACAGGGAAGGTGAGGTGGCGGTGATCCCAGGAAAAGGGGCCAAGGGAACATTGTGTACCATGAAGTCAAAGGAGGGTTACAACTTGGAATTACTGGTCAGTAACTCCCCAATGGAGTACCAGGCATACGTACGGGCACACCTTGCAGCATTTGCCACCCACAAACATGACAGTGGTAGGGAAACGGGGGTGGAAGTTAGTATAGTAGGGGACCCCATGACCCGACCACAAAAGCAATATAACTTCCCCAGGGAGGCAGAGTCAGACCTGACAACGGCGCTGGGATCACTGGTTGAACAAGGGGTGTTAAGACCGCTAGCAACCCATGTGAACTCTCCACTGTGGCCGGTTAAGAAACCAGACAACTCATGGAGGGCCACCGTGGACTATCAAGTACTAAATAAGAATATCCCTGCCTGTGCACCCACTGTAGCAGCCGTAGCGGATCTCATCAGGAGTATTCCAGCATCCGCGACCACTTTCATGGTGCTGGACATTTCAAATGGGTTCTGGTCCATTTCTTTAAAACGGGAGGACCAGTACAAGTTCGCCTTTACCTTTAAGGGCCAACAATACACGTGGAACTGTCTTCCCCAAGGCTTCCACAATAGTCCCAGCATTTTTCACCAATGTATGGCGAACTGTTTAAAGGGCTTTAGCAGACCCCAGCAGTTGGTGCAGTATGTGGATGACCTGCTCCCGTTCACCGATCAGGGGGAGGAACATGGCCCACTGCTGGCTGAGCTGCTGGAGCTGCTAAAAGAAGAAGGGTTTAAAGTAAACCCCAAGAAGGCACAGATCGGCCAGAAGGAAGTCAAATTCCTGGGGCTGACTGTACGCGCTGGGGAAAGGGCCATAGACAAGGCTAGAAGGAAGGCAGTACAGGAGTTACCAGCCCCCAACACAGTGACAGGGGTAAGATCCTTTCTAGGGCTCACCGGGTACTGCAGAGACTTCATTGAGGATTATGCAGCCACCGCAGCCCCTCTGCTCAGGCTCCTACACAAGGGTGTAGAGTGGGACTGGGATGAAGGTTGCGAGGCAGCATTTAATCAGCTCAAGAAGGACTTGCAGACCGTGCCAGCCTTGGGAGCGATAGATGTAGGAAAGGAGTTTTTCCTGGAGGTGGCGGCCAGCGGGGACAGTTTGAGCTCAGTGCTGCTTCAAGAGTGGCACGGCCAGCTGAGGCCGGTGGTTTACTCCTCCAGGATCTTCACAGATGTGGAGAAGGTTTACTCTGACTGTGAGAGACACCTCCTAGCCACACATTGGGCAGTGAAAAGATCCTTGATCTTTACGGGAGGGTCTCCTCTAACACTCCTAACCCACCACACACCGACTCAGATGCTCCTAGATGGGAGGATTAAGGACGGGACGGTGAGCAGTGCCCGCATTGCTTGCTGGACCCTGCTCCTCTCCAAGATGGACCTCAGAGTAGAAGGCCCCCGCGAGCCAAGGCTCGCAGCCAACCTAATCTATCCAGGGAAAGCCCACAGGTGCTCCATAGAAGGGTTATGGGAGATGAACATTGGCCTTCCGGCTGGGTTACACCCTATAGGCCGGGACATCTACGTGGACGGGTCCAGCACGGTATCTGCTGGCCAGCGACTCACTGGGTGCGGAATCTATGATCCAAGGGCAGGTATTGCCCTGGCAATCAAGCTCCCCAGCACCATGAGCGCCCAGCATGCTGAACTGTCCGCCGTAATGTACGTGGTGACCCACCCCGAGGAATTCCCTACCCCATACACGATTTGCTCGGACAATATGTTCACCTGCAATTCATGTACGGAGTACCTGGCTATCTGGTCCCATCGCGGATACACGTCCGCTGACGGGAGACCCCTGGCAATCAAGCCCCTGCTGGAGAAAATCATGACAGCGGTGGGGGAAGAAGGAAAGGTCGACATACATAAGGTGAAGGCCCATTCAAAAACCGAACCCGTGCAGAGGGAAACCAACAGGCTGACAAACTATCCAAAGAAGGTGCCCGCACGGGAAAGTTCTGGGGCCCCTATGACACCAGCAGCGGTCAAGAATAAGAACAGGGCAGCAGAGAGTACAGGGATAGCTTTGGCCCCGGACTTAATTACAGTTCAGCTACAAGACCCAGTCCTGAAAGCTGTCCTGAACGCGCTAGCTGGAGGAGAAAGCGTAGAAGATCCGTACGGCACAGCAGCCATTACCATTAAGGAAGGCATGCTGTTTAAAGGGGACAATGGGTCGTGCCACAGCAGCACCAGAGGGAATTCCTAAAACTGGCCCATGAGGGTCCAGGAGCGGGACACCTGGGACTGAGACCACCTGGCAACGGATGGAACAGGCAGGATGGTGGCCGGGACTCAGGGAGGACGTCCACGAGTTCTGTGCGAACTGCCTGGTGTGTGCTGCGAACAACTCTGACCCCCAGAAAAGGAAGGTGTCCCTAGGACACATCAGGAGGGTAGAGGGACCATGGCAGTCAATCCAAATTGACTACATTGGGCCCCTACCCATTGCCCAGGGAGGCTACAAATACTGCCTAGTCCTGTTGGACATGTTCACAAAATGGGTTGAAGCCTTCCCCTGCCGAACAGCCACTGCACTAGGGACAGCTAAGATTCTAGTGAGGGAAGTGTTCTCCTGGTGGGGATTCCCACAGTATGTGGAGTCGGACCAGGGGAACCATTTCACCGGGCAGGTAATGCAGGCAACCCTTAAGGTGCTTGGCATTAAGGGGAAATGGCACGTTGCCCACAATCCACAGTCATCTGGTATTGTGGAGCGTTTAAACAGCACCATTAAAGAAAGGCTGCGGAAGGAAATGGGAGACTCACCCCAAAAGTGGGTGGAGGTCTTACCGTTGGTCCTAATGGGGATCCGAGCCAGCCAGCCAAAGAGCATCGGGTATTCCCCATACGAGCTCATGACTGGCCGGATCATGCGGACCCCCACCCATGTCCTAGCCCCAGTGCTCACAGAAGGTCAGCTCAGAGAGGTGAACCGGGACCGGTTTGTCAGGAACCTGTTTGAACACCTCAAACAGATTCACTGGCAGGCTGCTAGTAACATGGGCAGACAGCAACGGAGTAACCAATTGCTGCTAGAACACAGCAAACACCACGAATGGGAGATAGGGGACCAGGTCATGGTGAGGAACTATGCTCGGGTCGGGGTTTTTGAAGCATTATATTTGGGGCCATACAGCATTGTGGACAAGGCAAGCCCGATGGTCTATGCCATAAAGCTGCCCCGCCGTACTAAGTGGTTTCACATCAACCAGTGCAAGCTGTACAACCCAGGTTCAGCCAAGCACAGAGGGCAGCCGGGAGGGGTGAACCGTCCTCAGGACAGGGACCCTCCGTTGGCCGCCCCCGACGGTGGAGGGCCCACAGGGAATGTGGCAGGCTCAGAAACCGTGCCTATAGGGGCGGTGAATTGCACTACTGGAGGGGCTATCCCACCCATCATTTGGGATTCGGACGCAACCCCAGTAACCCAAGCCCTGAGAAGGACCCTCCATACACCACGGCCAAAGATCCCGTGGTCACCGGCATCTGAGCCTCAGCGATTCTACCCTAGGAGAAGGGCAGCCCGACAGGAAAGGCCGAAGGTCAGAAGTACAGAGGCCGCTCAGAGTAGGGACCGCCAGCCAGCCGCCTCCAGTGGTGAGAGTCTCACAGGAGCAGTAGCAATGAGTTGTCCCAGAGACAAGGGTCTCCAGCTCACCGGCTGCGGGGAAACCCGAGCATCCAGGCAGCTATCAGGCCGCACAAGGCATGGGCCTGACAGGGACTAACCAGGCCACCCGGAGACAGGTGGCGGTTGTACATAGCTCTAATTTTAGTTTAAGGCAGCTGACTGCACCATTTTACATTTTAAGGTTTAGTTTAGAATTGAGGGTAATGTTGCAGTAATGTTTAGGTGATTATTTTGAGTTTGTCTTGTGTGTCAGCCAGCCTGAGAGCAGTTCTCAAGGGCAGGATCCAGACATTACCGTGTGATGGAGAAACCTCAGGAGACCAATTGATGTTGTTTAATTTTAATCAATGTTTTTTTCCTTCTGTAATGTGGTTGTACGTTGCCGAAATTCTGGTGAATATAATGTAACTGAAATGAAATGTAACTGTGCTGAAATGCAATTGTAGTGATTGAACCCCCTCCAAGCTGGGAGGGTATCAATGTAAAAAGTTTGTACCTGTAAAGGGAAAAGTGTGCATCTATGGATATGTTGCATAAGTGTAATGCATTTTGGGTATTAGTTTAGCTAATTTATGGGGAAGGTTATCTCTTGGGAGTCAGAAACTTTGCTCACCTCGAAGAATGATACCATAAGTGATGTGGTATCACAGGGGGAATGTAGAACTTACCAATATCTCGCAAAGATTCCAGGTACCTTTCCCCTACAGAGGAGAAGGATCCCTTTCTGGGCGTTTAAAATGAGTTTAAAGGGGCAGACGAAGCCTACGGGGGATAAAAGGGGATGCATTCATGGAGACCCCCCCCCACCCCCAGTGTTTGGACTCATAGGAAAGGGAATTCAAAATGGACCTCAATTACAGAAGCTTGAGATCCCCTAAACATCTATGGGAAGGAGCATATCAATTTTAAAATTCTACAACATTTTGGCTGCGAAAAAGAGTTACCAAATACAGGAGGTGGGGCCAACCTCAAACAAATTCGTGTATTAAGGATCCCAGACTGTCTGGGGGAACTATTCACCCCCTAAGAGATAATCGAATTACCCAATCAAGCACAATGGAAATCATGGTCAGAAAAACTGGACAATCATAAAACAATGCAAAACCAGTGATAGCACATTCTCACACCCTAATCGAGTTACTGCTGACAAAGGAGACATTTGAAAATCAATGAATAGACAGTTTAACAGAGCCCAAGAGATTTGATGGGAGATAACGGAGCTTTTTTTTGGGATATATCTACCCCCCAGTTTTACAAGGAAAGACTAGCAGAACACAGAGGCTGGCAGAGGACAGGAGAGAAGCGGAGCATGGACTGGAGCACAGACACAGACAAGCAGCCTGCTTGCTCTACAGTGAAGAGATGGAATGGTGAAGGAAACTACCAGAACTGATCAGGAACTGACCGAGCGCGAGGCCCACGAAACGGAAGGTTGTCAGCAACCAAATTGATAAACCCAGGCTACCACAACCAGCAAAACGACCAACCAAAACCAACTCAGCAAAAACCGAAGAATCGACATTTATTTCCACTCTACAATCTACTTCTGAACAGCCAACGGGTGAGAAATTACCGAAAGGGACTAACTAAAACCAAAGAAAGTGGGTACTTATCCCATACATCCGAAACGCAACTTACCGCATCAACGGACGCACCCCAACCGAAGACTACGCAGTCCGAAGTCCTCTCCTCCGTCCGGGGTACGGCTCGCCTAGAAGGCCAAGTGCAGCGAACCCCGAAACCGTGTTTCACCGGCAACTGTCTAAAGGGATTGGTGAGCATAGTCCCTGAACCCTCAGAGCTATAACTTAGTTAGTTAGGGGAATTGGGAGGGGGGAGGTTGGGATAACTTGTGTAAATGTATCTGCATTCTCCTCTTTATCCCATTTAGAGTTTAAGCTGTATTCTTTTCCCCACAGGCTGTAATTTGACAATTTATTCAATGTGTTGTACCCTTCAGTGTGTATTGGTCTGTGTGTGTGTTATTAAAGCTATGCCTTTTACTTCTTTTTAAACACAATAAAGCCATACCTGCTTCCTACCTTGAAACCGATTGTCTGTCCAAGTCTGTCACAGTCCCTTCATAATTCCAGTGTCTAGAACCAAGGGTGTGGGAGCGATTCGGAACCGCTCATATAAGGTCAGAAGGGAAAGCTGACCGCCTGCAAACCACCCCTTACATGCCTCTGGGACCAAGTGGATCCGCACCTTCGCCCCAGAAAAATTTCCAATGCATGGCTCAAAAAGGGAAGGAAATTTATTAAGAACCTGGGTACATGAGGCCTTATCGACATGTGATAGCGCTCGGATGTCATCCCAGTTCCAGCGGATTTTGCCCAGCCCCAGCGGATTTTGCCCAGCCAGCTCCTTCCAAGCAGAGTGGGGCCATCGCCCGGGACAATCCAGAGTGGCAGTTCATGCACCGTGCCCTCGTAGGTGACCTTGACCATGGCGCTGCCCAGTACAGTGATAAGCTCTTTAGTGTACTTTCTCAGTTTTGTGTGGATGGGGCTCAGGGCTGATCTTAATGCTTGGTTGCACCACAGTCTCTCAAACATCTTTTTACTCATGATGGATTGGCTAGCATCAGTGTCCAGTTCCATGGCTACAGGTAAGCCATTCAATTTTACGTTTAGCATTATAGGTGGACATTTCACCGAAAATGTGTGCAATCCGTGTACTTCAGCATCTGCCTGCTATCTCTGAGGCTCGAAATTGCTTTGATCCACCATGGACCGATCTTCCTCTGGTGGTTAACAGGTTTTGCAGAGCTTGCAGCTCATTTGCAAGCTCGTTGGAGGTGCCCCATTGTTCTACAGTTCTTGCAAACATACCCTTTGAAGCGGCATGAATAGGCTGAATGGAAGCCTCCACAACGCCAACAAGGTGTGAATTGCCTTGCATTCATTCTTTGTTGGGGACTCTGAGGCCTGCTGGCAGTTGCAGACTCGTGGGTTCTGTCCTGTACATTTCTGCTCGCAAACACAGTTCCAGTTAATTTATGAACATTGCTAGCACTTGAGTGCTGAGGTTTGTTTGGTGTTATCACTGGTGGACATAAACGCCTGTGCTATCGCAATGGCCTTACTGAGGGTCGGTGTCTTTACAGTCAAAAGTTTTTGTAGGATGGTCTCGTGGCCAATGCCCAGTACAAAAAAGCCTCTGAGCATTTGCTCTAGGTTGCCATCAAACTCACATTGTCCTGCAAGTCGCCTTAGCTCGCCGATGTAGCTCGCCACTTCCTGACCTTCAGATCGCTGGCACGTGTAGAACCGAAACCTCGCCATCAGCACGCTCTCCTGCGGGTTAAGATGCTACAGAACCAGTGTACACAGCTCCTCATATGGCTTATCTGTGGGTTTCACCGGAGCCAGAAGATTCTTCATGAGGCTTTAGGTCGGTGCCCTGCAGAATGTGAGGAGGACCGCTCTCCTTTTTGCAGCGCTTCCTTCTCCATCCAGCTCATTGGCTACAATGTACTAGTCTAGCCATTCGACATAGGCTTCCCAGTCCTCATCCTCTGAGAATTTCTCCAGGATGCCCACAGTTTGCTGCATCTTTGCGTTGGATTCGTATTCTCGTCGCCAGTTATTGTGCTCCTAACACAGATGAGGCTGCACACAGGGAGGTTAAAGTAACAGTGACCTCAGTCTTTAATAAGTCACTACAGAGTGAGGAACAGGCCTTATGGGCCGGCTTATATACAGTGCTCCCAAGGGATGCTAGGATCCCTTAGGACTTCAGGGGATGAGCCCCCTGGTGGCAGATCATGGGAGTGCATGCTTTACAGATACACAACAGATGCCATATTGGTCTTGGACAATATTCAGGGATTATGGGTGGCTGTCTTAAACAAGCATTAGGTCTATTGAATATATTCAATAAGGAACTAATGCCTGCTTAAGGACCAATTGAAGAAATTTATACCGAACCTGCTCTGCTCAAGCTTTTAGGAGGTTGCACCCGCTTAGACAACAAGCAGCAACAAAAAGGATTGCAAAGGATTACATAGGCTATATAGCACAGAAACAAGCCATTTGGCCCAACGAGTCCATGCTAGCCTTTATGCCCCACTCGAGCTTCCTACTGTCTTTCCTCATCTAAATCTATCAGCATAATCCTCGATCCGTAACCATCATTTCCAATCCTCTTTGGCTACAGGTGTGGTGCTGGAGGACTGCTAACGTGTTACCTTCCTTTAAAAAGGAAGAAAGGGATAGAACAAGTAATTACAGGCCAGTCAGCCTAACCTTGGTGGTGGGAAAATTATTGGAAAAAATTCTGAGGGACAGGATAAATCTTCATTTAGAATGACATGGATTAATCAATGACAGTCTGCATGGAATTGATAAGAGAATGTCGTGTCTGACTAATTGATTGAATTTTTTGAGGAGGTATTAAGGAGGGTCGATGAGGGTAGTGCATTTGATGTAGTGTGTATGGATTTTAGCAAGGCTGTTGATAAGCAGCAGACTGGTCACAAAATGAAAGCCCATTGGATCCAGAGTGAAGTGACAAGTTGGATCCAAAATTGGCTCAGAGGCAGAAAGCAAAGTGTAATGGTCGATGGGTGTTTTTGTGACTGGAGGGCTGTTTTCAATGGGGTTCCACAGGGTGCAGTACTAGGTCCCTTGCTTTTTGTGGTATATATCAATGATTTAGATTTGAATGTAGGGGGTATGATTAAGAAGTTTGCAGATGATATTAAAATCGGCTGTATGGTTGATAATGAAGAAGAAAGCTGTAGACTGCAGGAAGATATCAATCAACTGGTCAGGTGAGCAGAACAGTGGCAAATGGCATTCAATCCGGAGAAGTGTGAGGTAATGCATTTGGGGAGGACTGACAAGGCAAGGGAATACACATTAAATGGTAGGACACTGAAAAGTGTAGAGGAACAAAGGAACCTTGAAGTGCACGTACACAGATCCCTGAAGGTAGCAGGCCATGTAGATAAGATGGTTAAGAATGCATACGGAATATTGCCTTTATTAGCCGAGGCATAGAATACAAGAACAGGAAGGTTATGCTTAAACCGTATAAGACACTGGTTAGGCCACAGATAGAGTACTGTATATAGTTCTGGTCACCACATTACAGGAAAAATTTAATTGCACTAGAGAGGGTACAGAGGAGATATACGATGATGTTGCCTGGACTGGAGAATTTTAGCTATGAGGAAAGATTCAATAGGCTGGGGTTATTTTCTTTGCATTAGAGGAGGCTGAGGGGAGAACATATTGAGGTGTATAAAATTATGAGGGTCCTAGAGAGAGTAGATAGGACAGACCTATTACCAGAGGACATAGATTTAAAGTAATTGGTAGAAGGTTTAGAGGGGCTTTGAGTGGAAATGTCTTCACCCAGAGGATTGTGGGGGTCTGGAATTCACTGCCTGAAAGTGTGGTAGAGGCAGAAACCCTCACCGCATTTAGAAAGTACTTGGATGTGCACTTGAAGTGCCATAACCTAGAGCTGGAAAGTGGGATTATTCTGGAAGGCTCTTTGTTGGCCGGTGCGCACATGATGGGCCGAAATGTCTTCTATGATTCTATGATTTTATGATTCTATTCCCTTCTCCATCATATGTTTGTCCAGCCTCTTCTTAAAAGCTTCTATTCTATTTGCTTGAACCAATCCCTATGGTAGCGAGTTCCACATTTTCACCACTCTTTGTAAAGAAGTTTCTTCTGAATTCCCTATTGGATTTCTTAGTGAATATCTTATATTGATGGCCTCTAGTTATGCTCGTCCCCACAAGTGGAAACATTCTCTCTGTATCCACTCTATCAAAACCTTTCATAATTTTAATTAGGTCACCGTCAGCCTTTTTTTAAAGAGAAAAAAGACCCTGCCTGTTCATCCTTTCCTGAAATGTATACCCTCACATTTCTGGTAGCATCATTGGAAATCTTCTCTGCACCCTCTCTAGTGCCTCTATATCCAAGAGTGACCTGCACTGTCTCATCCATGGGAGTGAGGTGAGGCTAGGAATGGGAGATATGCCTCATCATTTTTGCAGGTTGTTGGTAGGTGAGTGATTGGGGGGGTTGTAAATTGAGCAGTGTGTGAGAGCTAATGGTGCAATTGGTAGTAAATGGCTTTTGAGGATGCATTCACTGACCTTGACCACTGTTCTGAGGTTCTGAAGCTTCATTGGGCATTGCAGTCAGAAGTGGGAGTGACACTGTTGGCAGTGATGGTCTCAGTAATGTACTCCGACATCATTCTTTCTGGAGGGCCTCCTGGCCCCTATGGGTAGACGGTTGCTCTTGCAGTGTCCAACCCCCGCAAAAATCTGGAGTGCTGCGTGTGAGACCCTCGGTGCCCCTTCCCTGACTTGCTGAGCCATTTGCCGCGGTGCTGAAGCAGGTATCCCATTTATTGAGATCAGGATGGTAATTCAGCTTTAACAGCTGAATATTCACATTTGAAATTTATTTAAATATCAAATATTTCTTAAAAAGCAGAAAGGGCTGAAAAATGTATTGATTCATTGTATTTTATTTTGTATTGCTTCAGTGTGCATGGCCCCTGACCTCTTCATTGCCCACAATTCCCTGTGAGCGTCACAGCTTCGCTCACAGATGTTGTGAGAAGCTGTAATGCCGGACCTGGACAGGAACACGGATCCCTCCAGCAATCCCACTAGGACGACATTGCACTGAAGGTGAATGCTGCACTACCTATCACCAAGCCCCCACAAACCAATTAGTCAAAGAATAAGGAGAAGGCAATAGAGCAGGGTAGCACTGGAGGGAAATGAAAATCAGAGTGTGACAGGAAGGGACAGAATGTATAAACATAAAAGTGTATCAGAAAGTGGGGTCAAAGCAGGGAAAAATAGTAAAAAAACAAATTTAAAAGCTCTTGATCTGAATGCACACAGCATTCATAACAAAACAGATGAGTTGACAGCACAAATAGATACAAATGGGTATGATCTGATAGCCATTACAGAGACGTGGTTGCAAGTTGTCCAAGGCTGGGAACTAAATATTCAGGAGTATTTGACAATTCGGAAAGACAGACAGAAAACAAAAGGAGGTGGGGTAGCTCTGTTAATAAAGGATGACATCAGTGCGTTAATGAGAAATGATATTGGCTCAGAAAATCAAGATGTTGAATCAGTTTGGGTGGAGATAAGGAATTAAATTGGGAAAAAGTCGCTGGTGAACATAGCCTATAGGCCCCCTAACAGTAGCTACATTGTTGGACGGAGTATAAACCAAGAAATAATGGAAGCTTGTCAAAAAGAAACGACAATAATCATGGGAGATTTTAACCTTCATATTAATTGGACAAAGCAAATTGGCCAGGGTAGCCGTAAGGAAGAGTTTACAGAGTATGCCCGGGATAGTTTCCTTGAACAGTACGTTGCTGTAATGTCTGTGAGCTTGTAATGTTTGTGGCTCCACACTGTGGATGTGGACGTATTGTGTACTGCAACTACAGAGTTAATAATTAAACAGAAGCAGGCATGTTCTGAAGGCTTCCGAGAGAGCTGCCTGCCATGTTAGAAAGCTGTGTGTGCTATGCTCTGTGAAAATTTGGCGACGAGATGGGATTTTTCGGATGATTTAAAGCTGAAATTTTGTTGGTGATTTGATTGTAGCAATAAAAAAGCTATCTATTCACTGTAATTTTGGAAATTTTCAAAGAAGAGCATTGCGGGATTGTTATGTTTGTGGGGTGAAAAATGATGCGCTCAGAAGAAAGTTATTGACAACGGATGACTTGACTTTTGAGATTGCTTGTCAGACAGCGAGGTTGATGGGCATGGCCTAACAATGGCCCCAAGTTTCCACACACGGCGAAAAAGGCGCACCTCAGAGCTGGGCGCCTGTTTTTCGCGCCGAAAACGGCGCCGGAAAAAAACTGCGGTATTCTCGAGCTCCTTGCAGCTCGATGTCTGCTTGGCGCGGCGCACAGGGGGCGGAGCCTACCACTCACGCCAATTTTGTAAGTAGAAGGGGGCGGGTACAATTGAAATGAGGCTTCTTGGTGCCGGCAACCCTGCGCGTGCGCATTGGAGCGTTCGCGCACGCGCAGTCTGAAGTAAACATTGGCACTCGGCCATTTTTAAAAATGCTGCAGATAAAGTGAAGATTTGTTTCTTGGACCCCTGCAAAGGCTTGTATTTTATTTTTTGTGATATTTCTGTGTGTGAGGGAGTGCTTTTCGCAGCACTGCTGAATAAATCACCTGCTGAAATCAGTGAGTACAGCTTTTCACTGCTAAACTTGCAGAACCGGTGCCTGCAAATTAAGGACTGTGTGTTTGGAGAAATAAGAGTGCCAATTCAACTTTGCAATGGATCAACGTCCACCAAGAACAAAGAATTTCTTGCATGAGGAAGTGGAGATATTAGTCAACGTAATTGAGCAGAGATGGTAGAAGCTAGATACCAGCAACAGAGGTTGCATTAAAGTGCCACCAAAAGAAATGAAGAAACGCTGGAACCAAGTTGCAGAAGATTACTGCGCAGTGGTGCATACCAAGAGATCTGGAAGTCAGTGTAAAAAGAAATGGCACGACCTTGGTCAAGTACTTAGTGTAAGTAATATTTCCCATTTTTAATTTAATCGTAATTGTAACCTGGCTATCTGTATGTCCCACCTTGCAGTAAAAAGTTATATTTTACTCTTTGCAGAAGAAATTGGCCCACAACAAAAGGGAGGTAACTCGGACAGGAGGAGGCGTGCCCAATCTGCATCCACTGACACCCTTGGAACAAAGGGTAGCTGCTATGATGAGTCAGACATGGAGTAAAGCAATTGGTACAGCACAAGCTGGGCCCGCACGCGAGGAAGAGGGTAAGTCATGAAAATGCATCGTGGCCCTTAAAATCAACCTGCTGCCTGGCCTGCTATTTGTGAGAGTACTCATGCCACCCACCCGGCCCCCTCCCTTGCTGTTAAGCATTTGACTGTTCTGATGTATTTTGCAGAACATGATGATGATGAAGACGATGATGATGCTGCTGCTGCTGCCAACCCTGAGGATCCTGAGGGTACAGAACAAGAACCAGTACAACCAGCTGCGGACGATCCAGACTGGATGATGTCAGCGATGACTGAAATGTCTGGAGGGGAGAGCTTCCAATTTTAATGTTTATGAGCCCCCATCAAGGGGCATCAGAATTTCAACCCCTAGCATAGGTCTTGGTTCCACCTTCCATGGTTTCGCTTCCGATGTTGTGGGTCCCAGTGGTGCTGCTGGTATAATGCAGCATTCTACAGTCAGTGCACTACCATCCCAGCCTGTGCCTCCCTCTCGCATAGGTTCTGGTTCCACCTACTATGGTTTTGATTCCGACGCTTCGGGTCCCAGTGTTGCTGCTGATATCATGGAGCAGTTTACACCCATTCGTCCAACATCCCAGCCCACGGCTCGCACTCGAGTGCTGTCGTCTGGAACACCGAGCGTCCTACCGTTCCAGCCCGAGCCTCTCCCTCTAGTTCTGCCGTCTGCAACACAGAGCATCCCACCATTCCAGCCCAAGCCTCTCCCTCCAGTTCAGCCGTCTGGAACACAGAGCATCCCACCGTCCGTGCCCGCGCCTCCCAGTGTAGTGGTGCCACGAGGCAGACCCAGGCAGAGGAGAAGGAGATTGGAGACACGCTCTCATGAGATGCAGCGTGCAACAGATGCGGCTCAGGTTGTGGCATTGGCTATGGAGACCAATGAGCTTACCCGATCACTCATCGGTGGCGTCATTGCAATAGGTGAAGAGTTGACGGTCCTGACGGGAGAAATAGCAGTAATGACACGGGAACTTAGGGAGGGAATGTCCGAGGGAGTGTAATCGACGGCTCAGGCCGCCAGGGAGGGCATGCAAATTACGGCACATCTAAAAAGTAATCTTAAGAGTGTAAAATTTTTCACATAAAAAGTGTTTTGTAACTTTTGTAACTTTACAAGTTTCTAAGTGTTCTTAAAGTTTTTAAGTGATCTTCAAGAGTCATATTAAAAAGTATAGTTTGATACAACAAATATTTTAGAGTGACGTTAACTTTTCAATAAAATATTTTTTCATTAAAACTGTTTCATGTTCCATTAACACAACACAACGTAGGAACAACTGCAAAGAATAAACATGTCTATATGCAAAAGTGGTCGCAGAGCCCTCAGGCATCAGTAATTGAAGCGTTCACGGATGAGCTGCTGGCGCAAGTCTCGAGCAATCGTTAAAGGGGCACGATGGACGGCCCTCCTCCGACCTCGTGCTCTGGCATCAGGCACTTGCATGCTTTCCTGATTGTCGTTATCATCCACATCTTGGTTTTCCATAATACTATCATCATGCACTGGACCCTCACGTCGGTCTTCGGGTTCCACTACCAGCTCCTGCTGCCTCATGATGGCTAATTTATGAAGCATGCAGCACACAACAGTGAAGTGACCGACCATCTCAGGAGAGTATTGCAACTGTCCTCCGGAATGGTCCAGGCATCGGAATTGCTGTTTCAATATGCCAATGGTCCTCTCAATGATGCTGCGCATCGCAATGTGCGCCATGTTGTATTGACGGTCAGCTTCTGTCCGTGTCACGCGTATGGGCGTCATGAGCCAGGTGGTCAGGCCGTACTCTTTGTCTCCCAGTAGCCAGCTCTGCCCTTCTGGCTGCTGCTCAAACATGTCAGATAGAACGCAGTCGCGTAGGATGAAGGCATCGTGGGTGCTGCCAGGGTATCTCGCATCGACTGACATGATGCGCTGCTTGTCGTCACACACGAGCTGCACATTGATAGAGTGGAAACCTTTCCTATTTCGGTACTGCTCAGATTCCTCCACGGGTGCTTGCAAGGCTATGTGGGTACAATCAATGCAGCCCTGTACCTTTGGGAAGCCGGCAATCCTGAAGAAGCCCACAGCCCTCTCATGGATCGCTTGTGCGGTCATTGGGAAATTGATGAAGTCATTCCTTCGCGCATAAAGTGCAGCCGTGACCTGGTAAACGCAGGCATGTATTGCACGTTGAGAGATGGCACACACATCTCCAGTTGTAGCCTGAAATGATCCCGAGGCATAGAAAGAAAGTGCAACTGTTACCTTCACTTTAACAGACAAGGCAGTTGTCCTTCTGCTTCTGAGCTGCAAATCTGCTCCCACCATATCACAGATCTCAGTGACAACTTCTCTGCGAAAACGCAGCCTTTTCACACAATCAGCCTCGCTCATGTCCAGGTACGAGCGCCTGGTTTGATATTGTCGACGTGGGTAAGGTCTCCTGCCCATCAACCTACGGGCTACGACGTTCCTGGTGCGGTGAGCTCTAATCAATTCTCTCCTATGCAGTGAATTGATGGCAAACCATTGCATAATATGTGGTGTTGACAATGCAGCACCCATTCTGCAAATTTAAATATAAAACTGCCTATGTGGCTGCCTCTCCCTGTCCAAATGGCCTCAGTCCTCCTCACAGCTCGAAGGCTGCTGCTGTATCTTTGGCTGCCGGCCAGCCACTGACGCCGCCCCTAAAGCGTGGCCGAATGGCCTCAAGAACCTTAATGAGCTGCGTGTGTCCTGCGTTGATTCTTCGGCTGCCGGCCAGCCACTGACGCCGCTGCAATCCCATGGCCGAATGGCCTCAAAGTCCGTCCGGGTGCTGCATCTTCGCGGGGAATGAAGGCCTGCCTCAAGCACTGCAGCTCAGCTCGAAGGCTGCTTGCTGCCTGCCGCTGCCGTCAAGACACTGACGTCACACCGCTGCCTGAAAGGCCTGCCTGAAGCACTTTCACAAAGGTAGGAACATGGTTTATTTAATCTTTTCTTTGCTTATAAATTTTTATTCAGGTTGGATTTATCTGTAATATAGTTGTATAAGTATAACTAAGGATTGATTGTAGAATTTAATGTCTTCCCTTCCGCCCCCCCTGCCCCCCCCACCTCGTTCCCGACGCCTAATTTGTAACCTGCGCCTGATTTTTTAAAGTGTAGACAAGATTTTTCAAGCGTACAAAAATCTTCACTTACTCCATTCTAAGTTAGTTTGGAGTACGTTTTCACTGTGGAAACCTTGAAATCAGGCATCAGTGGCCGGACACGCCCCCTTTTGAAAAAATAATTCAGTTCCAAAGTGAAACTGACTAGAACTGCAGAAAACTAAATGTGGAGAATTCCGATTTCTAAGATATTCCGTTCTACACCAGTTGCTCCTAAAAATCAGGAGCAAATCATGTGGAAACTTGGGGCCAATATTCCCGAGAATTAAATAATAATTACGGTCATCAGTCAACCGAGGTGAATCGCCTGCGGGTGCAAAGTAAAAGGCGGTGGAGTCCCAAAGTCTCAGAAACTGGAAATTCTAACAGAGCGTCGAAGTCGTGCTATAGGTGCCTGGGACAACACATTGCTCAAAGTTGTCCAAATGTGAAGGCAGAATATTTCTTCTGCAGAAAGACTGGGCATCTTGCGAAGGCATGCCAAAGGGTAAACAAGCTTCCAAAGCTATGAGTCCAGCAGTTAAAGCTCTGAGTAGAAATCTCTAGAGACTGCATAGCATGGAAGAACAACAACAGGACGAGGAGATGTTAGAGTTACACGTCATCAGGAGCACGAGGTTAACGGACAGCGATTCGGAAAGTATCAAAATCCACATGGATGTTACGGGATTCAAGATACCAATGGAAATCGACACGGGTGCATCTGTGAGTGTGGTAATGAAGATGCTATACCTCAACAAATTGCGGGATTTCCCATTGGAAAAATCCAAGATGGAGTTGCGAGGCTACTCGGGAGAGAAAATTCCTGTGGTAGGTCGTATCACCGTACCGGTGAAATATAAGGATTAATTTCAGAGCTTGCCTCTAATAGTAATAAAAGGAAACAAGCCTGCCTTACTGGGAAGAAATTGGTTGAGATCACTGAAGCTGGATTGGAGTGAGATTTTCCATGTGGAAGCGAGATTTGCAACAACGGATGATGTTATCAAGAAGTATCCGAAGGAGTTCTGCGAAATGGGCAGTCCAATCCAAGGCTTCAAGGCGAGTGTCAGGGTACAGAAGGACACTAGATCAGTTTACTGCAAGCCATGTTCCGTACCAAATGCACACAAGGAGAAAGTTGAGCAAGAACTCAAAAGACTAGAGACTGAGAACATTATTTGTAAGATTGATCGATATAATTGGGCTACACCCATTGTTGTTGTACCTAAGACTGATGGTAAGGTAAGATTGTGTGGTGATTATAAAGTAACCATAAACCAGGTTCTGGAGGGTAATGTCCCCAATAGATTGCCAAATATAGAAGATTTGTTCACAACACTGACAGGTGGTCAGATCTTCTCAAAACTGGATCTTACGAATGCCTACTTACAGCTTGAACTTGATGAGTAGTCCAAGTCATGCTTGACTATAAATACTCATCTAGGCCTATATCAATTTAATAGGCTACTGTTTGGAGTGTCTTCTGCCCCTGCCATATTCCAAGGGGTAATGAACCAGATTTTGCAAGGTATTGAAGGGGTAGTATATTATTTGGATGACATATTAATTTCAGCACCAAATTCATAATAACATATTGAATGAAGTCCTCAAACGGGTAAATAAGCACAGAGTATGAATGTCTGCTCATAAGTGTGAGTTATTTAAAAACTCAGTGGAGTACTTAGGGTACAGAGTAGACAAAGATGGTTTACATCCAACCATGGAAAAATTGGATGCAATTAGAAATGCACCCACTCCCAAGAATGTCACTGAACTTTGTTAATTTTTGGGTCTTTTGAACTATTATGGGAAGTTCCTATCAAATTTGGCTACGTTATTACATCCACTGAATGAACTATTGAAAAAACAGGTCCATTGGAAGTGGTCAAAAGAATGCGATACAGCATTCAAGGAGTGTAAAAGCAAATGGGTAGAGAGCACCATGTTAGTTCACTATGACATATCTAAGGAGATTAAGCTAGCATGTGATGCCGCTCCATATGGAGTTGGGGCAGTAATCTCTCATGTATCAAGTAGTGGGGAGGAGAGACTAATTGCTTTTGCTTCACACACTCAGTGCCAGTGAGAGTAATTATACGCAAATTGAAAGGGGAGCTTTGGCATTCATTTTTGGGGTCAAGAAGTTCCACAAATACTTGTATGGTCGTAAGTTTACCATCGTTACGGACCATAAGCCCTAACACCAATCCTCCATCCAAAGTCCCCAGTTCCAACATTAGCTGCAGCCCGAATGCAGAGATGGGCTTTGATTTTGTCAGCATATACATATGATATTGAATACAGACGATCAGCTGATCACAGTAATGCTGATGCAATGTCCAGATTGCCTTCCCCATCACAAGTTACACCCAATAGGGAAGAAGTATTTTATTTTTCATATATTGATGAACTGCCAGTCACAGCTGAAGAGATTGGTAGAGCAACCAAATGTGACCCAGTGATGTCAAAGGTGTATGATTATTTTCCAAATGGATGGCCAAACCAGGTAACAGACAAAGATAATTATCCATACTTCATTCAAAGTAATGAATTATCAATCAATAAAGATTGTATAATGTGGGATGCAGGAATGGTTATACCAATTAAATTCAAGTCCAAATCATTAGCAGACCTCCATGACCAGCACCTGGGAACGTGTTTGACCAAGAATTTTGCACGTAGTTATTCATGGTGGCCAGGTCTTGATAAAGATATAGAGTACATCATGAGTCAGTGTACGACATGTCAATCGGTAAGCAAGCAACCACCATCAGTACCATTACAGTCATGGAAATGGTCTCCCAGGGTGTGGCAAAGGCAAATATTGATTTTGCTGAGTTAGAAGGACAACATTTGTTCATTGTGATTGATAGCCATTTGAAGTGGGTTGAGGTGTTTCCAATGTGGAAAATAATAACAAGTAAAACAATGGACATTTTGCAAAGATTATTTTCTTCATTTGGCCTCCCTGAAGAAATTGCTTCGGATAATGGACCACAATTTCATTCAGAAGAAGTTGCACAATTCACGAGCAAGAATGTGTGAAACATACCAAGGTTCCACCGTAGCACCCTCCCTCGAATGGTGCAGCAGAGCGCACTGTACAAATTGTAAAACATGCCCTCATAAAACAAATGTTTGATCCAAATCCAAAGAAACGACAGTTGTCATTGGATCACAAATTGGCGAATTTTTTGATTACATATCGTAATACTCCTCATACCACTACTGGTGGAACACCGGCAGAGCAGAACGACAGCCACGAACCAGATTCTCATTGTTAAAACCAAATTTGGCACAGTCCGTAGGAAAGACACAATTAAGACAGAAAGAGAATCATGATAGAGGTAGAGTAAAAGAGAGAAGTGTGAAATTAAACCAGAAGGTGAGAGTGAAGAACCATCACCATAAATGGTTAAAGTGGATACTAGGAAGAGTGGTGAAGATATGTGGTCCTCACACATATTTGGTCAAGATGCTTGATAATGGACAGGTTAGGTTTGTTCATATTGATCATATTTTACCTACAGACATGAAAGGAGTTGAAGGTGGGAATGATTCAATTATTTCTGACTCATCAGATAGTTTTGATACACCAGTAGCATATCCTACATCTAATATACTGGAAACAAATCCAAGAGAAAATCAGAATGTAAGTCTGAGTCCGAGTCAGGAAAACAAAGAGCCTGAAGTTATAGTGAGTTCAAATGAAAATCAAGGAATTCCGTGGAGGAAAACGTTCCTCAGGATGAGCCTCGATTGAGTTCAGATTTGACACCATGTTTGGAAGGTTCTGTTCGAGAGCAAAGGTATCCTCTTCGAAACAGAAAATAAGTGGTTAAGTTAAATTTGTAAATATGGAAAAAATGTTGTATGATGTTGTTATAATAACTTCTTCATTAAGGAGGGAGAAGTGTAATGTCTGTGAGCTTGTAATGTTTGTAGCTCCACACTGTGGATGTGGATGTATTGTGTACTGCAACTACAGAGTTAATAATTAAATAGAACCAGGCATGATCCGGAGGCTTCCGAGTGAGCTGCCTGCCATGTTAGAAAGCTGTGTGTGCTGTGCTCTGTGAATATATCACAGTTGTGGAACCAACCAGGGAGCAGGCTATCTTAGATCTGGTACTGTGTAATGAGACAGGATTAATAAACAATCTCCTAGTAAAGGATCCTATAGGAATGAGTGACCATAACATGGTTGAATTTCAAATTCAGTTGGAGGGTGAGAAAGTTGCCCCAAGCTTAAATGAAGGAGACAACAAAGGTATGAAGGCAAAGTAGGTTAAAGTGGACTGAGAAAATAGATTAATGCATTGGATGGTTGATGAGCAGAGGCAGACATTTAAGGAGATATTTCATAACTCTCAACAAAAATATATCCCAATGAGAAGGAAATACCGTAAGAGAAGGGATAACCATCCATGGCTAACTAAGCAAATAAGAGATGTTATCAACAAGGACATACAAAGTGGCCAAGACTAGTGAGAGGCCAGAGGATTGAGAAAGTTTAAAAAGCCAGCAAAGAACCAGCATAGAGGGAAGATAGATTATGAGAGTAAACTACCATGAAATATAAAAACAGATAGTAAGATTTTCTACACGTACATAAAAAGGAAAAGAGTAGCTAAGATAAATGTTGGTCCCTTTGGGATGAGACTGGGGAATTAATAACAGGGAGCAGAGACCTTGAAAAAATATTTTGTATCGGCCTTCACGGTGGAAGACACTAAAAACATCTCAATGGTGGATAATCAAGGGGCTGTAGGGAAGGAGGAACTTAATACATTCTTTGTTACTAAAGAAGTAGTACTAGGTAAAATAATGGGACTAAAGGCAGACAATTCCGCTGGACCTGATGACTTGCATCCTTGGGTCTTAAAAGAAGTGGCTGCAGAGATAGTGGATGCATTGGTTGTAATCTACCAAAATTCCCTGGATTCTGGGGAGGTCCCAGCGGATTGGAAAACTTCAAATGTAACACGCCTATTTAAAAAAAGAGGGAGACAGAAAGGAGGAAACGATAGACCAGTTAGCCTAACATCTGTCATTGGTAAAATGCATTATTAAGGAAGCAGTAGCAAGACATTTGGAAAAGTATGATTCAATCAAGCAGAGTTAGCATGGTTTTTTGAAAGGGAAATCATGTTATCATGTTTGACAAATTTGCTGGAGCTCTTTGGGGATGTAACGAGCAGGGTGGATAAGAGGGAACCAATGGATGTGGTGTATTTGGATTTCCAAAAGGCATTTGATAAAGTGCCACATAAAAGGTTACGGCACAAAATAAAAGTTCATGGGGTTGGGGGTAATATACTAGCATGGATAGAGAATTGGCTAACTAACATAAAACAGAGAGTCGGGATAAATGGGTCATTTTCCAGTTGGCAAACGGTAACTAGTGGGGTACCGCAGGGATCGGTGCTGGGGCCTCAACTATTTCCAATTTATATTAATGACTTGGATGAAAGGACTGAGTGCAATGTAGTCAAGTTTGTTGATGATACAAAGATGGGTGAGAGAGCAAATTTTGAGGAGAACACAAGAAATCTGCAAAGGGATAGAGACAGGCTATGTGAGTGGGCATAAATTTAGCAGATGGAGTATAATGTGGGAAAATGTGAGGTTATCCAGTTTGGCAGAAAAAATAGGAAAGCAAATTATAATTTAAATGGAGAAAAATTGCAAAGAACTGCAGTACAGAGGGACCTGGAAGACCTTGTGCATGAAACACAAAATGTTAATATGCAGCTTCAGCAAGTAATCAGGAAGACAAATGTAATGTTGGCCTTTATTGCAAGGGGGATGGAGTATAAAAGCAGAGAAGTCCTGCTACAATTGTACAGGATATTGGTGAGGCCACACCTAGAGCACTGCGTACAGTTTTGGTTTCTGTATTAAAGGAATTATCTACTTGCATTAGAAGCTGTTCAGAGAAAGTTCACTAGGTTGATTCCGGAAATGAGGTAGTTGACTTATGAAGATAGGCTGAGTATACTCATTGGAGTTTAGAAGAATGAGAGGTAATCTTATTGAATTGTATAAGATAATGAGGGGGCTCGACAAGGTGGATGCAGAGAGGATATTTCCACTCATAGGGGAAACTAAAACTAGGGGGCAAAGTCTCAGAATAAGTGCCGCCCATTTAAAACTGAGATGAGGAGGAATTTCTTCTCTCAAAGGTTTGTAAATCTGTGGAATTTTCTGCCCAAGAGAGCTGTGGAGGCTGGGTCATTGAACACATTTAAGGGGGGGATAGACAGATTTTTGAGCGATAAGGGAATAAAAGGTTAATGGAGCGGGCAGGGAAGTGGATCTGAGTCCAAGATCACATCAGCCATGATCTTATTAAATGGTGGTGCAGGCTCGAGGGGCCAAATGGCCTCCTATTCCTTATGTTCTTAAGTTCTTAGCTCGTGGACTACTGCTCTATCTATTGGACAACTGTGGTATTGCAGCCATTGCTGTAAGTACAAGAAAGGCATCAAGTGACAGGTCACCTGACAAGTTTGTGTGTTCAGAGCCATCTTGGAAAGTCTGTGTGTTGTGATGTCATAGAGAATATACCACAGGTAACACTTTGAGTGCTGTGGCAAAGTATGTTGTTGAGTATGTGGCAAAGCAGTGACAGCAAAACTACAACCTGCATTTATGAAGCAAGATGAGGACAGCTTCGGGGAGAAGGTAAGATTAAACCCGTCACCCTCAGCCAATCCTATACGCTGACCCATGTTAAAATTCCCCCCAATATGTTCCCCATCTCAGGTGTGCTGTTAGGGAAAGGTGTTTAGGTGCTTTATTACCAAGAAGGAGGGAAACATTGGAGGATAAGTCATATGGGGTTAGACTTTCTATTATTTTTGCAAACAAACCATCCACTTAACATCCATTTTAACGCTGAAATGAGTTATAACGCGCATATATCGCCCATCTAGCCACAAAATGGAAACTAACGCCCATTTTTCAGTCAATTATTGCCGAGTGTAACTTTCGGCATGAACTTAACACCGACAAAAAATAATACCGCCCGCCCACTTTTTTGGGGCGGAAAGATCAGAATGGGCAAAATCAATGCCCATAATATCGCCCAGCGTTACGTTTGCCATGTAATTAATGCTGAGATTTAATAATACCGCCTGTCTATTTTTTTTTGTCGTAAAGATCACATTTGCCAAAACTAACTCTCAAAAAACCAGCGAGCGTTACTTTCGGCACCTTGCACACATATCGCCGACAATTTCACTCGCCGAAAAAATCCGCTGTGAAAATGTTGCTCTCACCTGAACTAATCACAGCGGTATGGACGCCATTTTGTGAATAGCAGGTTGCTTCATTTAAAAGGTTGCTTCAACTTCGGGGGAGTTTGGATGTACTCTGGAATTCTTTTAAGGTGATGTGAACATCTGAACAAACATCTTATTATACTTTGGACGATTGGCATTTAGCTTAGGTATCTTAGTGGGGACATTTATTGTTTGTGAACAATAGGTGTAATACTGATAGTTATTGGAATGGGGTCTGTCATTTCTCAGCCTGTCTTGATGAGTACGCACATGCTGCAGACTACAGATCGCAGAAGGTATATTCAACAGCATTATGTGCCCAATCTAAGATGTGCCAGACTGATGAGGAGGACGAGACCTTATACCCCACGCACTTGCAGGCAGAAGCGGTTTTACCTCAACTTGTCCGATAACACCTGCCTTAGGAGACTGCGCTTCCACAATGAGTTTATCAGTGAGATATGCCAGCTCATCAGAGGAGATCTGCAGTCTGCCAGCCCCATCAGGACCGCATTGTCCATCAAGGTCAAGATCACCGCGGCACTTTTGTTCTATGTGTCGGGTTCCTTTCAGGCCTCAGCTGGCGACATTTGCGCTATATCTCAGCATGCCACACATTGCTGCATTCAACAGGTTACTGCAGGATGGACTTTATCAGCTTCCCTATGACCAGGGAGGCTCAGACTGGATTCTACCGAACAGCTAACTTCCTCAAGGTGCAGGGAGCAATAGACTGTACGCACATTGCGATGTGGGCACCTTTTCAGGATGCAGAGTTTTTCGAAACCTAAAGGGATTCCATTCCCTGAATGAGACCTCATTGTTGACCACCAGCAAATAATTAGGTCAGTGAATGCCAAATTTCTGGGCAGCATCCATGATGCTCACATCCTGCGTGAGAGCGCTGTATCTGACATGTTTACCAGTCAGCCACAAGGTCAATGCTGGATGCTTGGTGACAAAGGATATGGCCTCACCACCTGGTTGATGACCCCACTGCATGACACCCATACCGAGGCCGAGAAGCGATACAACAAGAGCCACATGCTATATCGTCGAGAAAACCATTGGAGTGCTTAAGCAGCACTTCAGATGCCTGGACCACTCAAGAGGCGAGCTCCAATACCACCCTGAGCAGGTAGCTCAATTCGTGCTGGTGTGCTCCATGCTGCACAACTTGGCTATCAGGAGGGAACATGAATTGCCAGATGGGACTGCCGGTCCACCTCAGGAGAAAGAGAACGAGGAAGACGAGGAGGTGGACGCTGACCTTGAGCCAGACAATCAAGCTGACGCTGAAACCATGCCCCCTCCCCCCCTCTTGACCGCAGGAAAGGGCCCGTTGTGGCGACATAGCTGCAGCATCATTATAGGCAGTCCCTTGGAATCGAGGAAGACTTGCTTCCACTCTATAAATGAGTCCTTAGGCGGTTGAACAGTCCAATTCGAGACCACAATCCCTGTCACAGGTGGGACAGATAGCAGTTGAGGGAAAGGGTGGGTGGGGCAGGTTTGCTACATGCTCTTTCCGCTGCCTGCGCTTGATTTCTGCATGCTCTCGGCATTAAGGAGCCATCAGTGTATAATGGTGCAGCTATCTGAGACAATGCGCAACAAGGTTATGTTAAATAAAAAACATTTAACCTGAACATTTATGTGAAATCATAATTATAACAGTAAAAAACACCCCACCCCACCCCCAACCCACCTCCACCTCACCCCATAACAAATTTATTACATTTACCTCATTCAAATGGTTAACATTTCCAGCAACACAAAACACAAATGCAAACCAATAAGGTAGCCCTCTCGCCCCTTCCTCCAACCCTCCCAACAAAATAGCAGCAACAACATAAAAATATGCCTAAGACAACACCTGCAGTCTTGCACCTCACTTTCCTTTGCCCGCCCGCTTCTCCTCCATACCTCTACCCCTTCCCCTTCCTCTCCTGACTCCAAGCCGCGGAGGAGCTCCTCAGGCACTGCTTCATTGGGGGGGATGACGCCAGAACCACTACTTGTACGGATATGGGAGAGGACGGTCCTGAGGTGGGAATGTGCGCCGAGCCAGAAGCAAGATGTTGCTCCTGGCTCTCTTGTGTCATTGGCAATGGGGGTGTGGCACCTTGGGGTGCAGTGCCGCGCTCCTGGACCACTGGAGCGCAGGCCTCTGCCACCAGTGTTCCTGGCTAGCAGCTCCAGGGTCTCCGCCATCCGCGGCATGTACTCCATAATGGTGGTGGACATGCTGGCCAGCTGCTGGTTTATGCCCCCCATTGTTTGGAGGACCTGCTGACGTCTGTCAACACTCTTCCTGGACAAATGCTGCCACTCAGATCTGCTCCTCAATGTCGGTGAGGTCGATGATGACTGCTGTCCTGCCATCCGTTTGCCTCTGTTCGGCCCAATTCTTGGAAAGCTTCTTCTGTAAAAGGTAACAACAGAATGATATGGCATGAGATCATTATGTACTATCATTGCTAGGTACAGTCACAGAGACTGATAAAACACATAACCGACAGATGTAATCAAGATTATTATGAAACTTATCATTCTTTATCTAAAGATGTACACCGTGAATGCAGGCTTTGAGTACAACATTCCCAGTACAAGTGCAAGACATCACATCTGATTTTAATCACTCATTACGCTAACAATTCAATTATATAAATATATAAGTACATGTAAATAAATGTAATACTTACTCTGGCGAATCCGACAAGGTTGTTCCAGCGCTTGTGGCACTGGTTGCCCTCACACATCATTTTGGTCGCTGAGGAGACCAACTCAACTATATCTTCTGGTAGGCCTTTGGGATCGGCTTCCCATGCCCTCCCTGGGTCAATTGACCCCAGCGTGATTCGACCTCCTGCATGTGGATAGTCAAGGCTATAGAGGGGGAGGAACTTAACACAATCACAATCACTAAGGAGGTGGTACTCAGTAAGATAATGGGACTAAAGGCAGATAAATCCTCTGGACTGGATGGTTTGCATCCGAGGGTTTTAAGAAAAGTAGCGGCAGGAATTGTAGAGGCATTGGTTGTAATTTACTAAAATTCCCTGGATTCTGAGGAGGTCCCAACAGATTGGAAAACTGCAAATGTGATGCCCCGATTTAAAAAAGGAGGCAGACAAAAAGCAGGAAACTATACAGTTAGCCTAACATCTGTGGTTGAGAAAATGTTGGAGTCCATTGTAAGAGGAAAAAATAGATTTGGCATTAGGGGGTATATACAAAATGTTTTAAGTAAGTTAGCCAAAAAAGGAAGACAGCTGAAAAATAAACCTCACTGTGTTTCAAGGTTTATTAGCACATTGGAATGTTATCTTATCTCTCCTGTTTGACCAGATGGAGTTTTCTATTGCTACTTTTGACCCCTTGCCCTGTTTATTTGCCCTTCTGGGTTTCCTGTGATGGGACCTCTTGTAATTAATTACTCAGATATGTTATTTCCTTTATACACCCTTATAAAATGGACCACTACAAAGGTCGATGTTAGCTCGTTTAAATTCCAAGGTGAGGTCCAGTCCGAACCATATAATTATAACTAAGTTTGATAGCCCCAATAACCAGAAGGCCACCAGGTCAGCACTTTCTAGCAAGGTGAGGTCACCCTAGGAAGGCCTGAACCTGGTCTGTCAATCCAAGGTATTACTGATAAGGTAATCAATGAGAAGTCATGGGAAGTTGTCTTGGGGAAGCAAATGGCCTTTTGAACAGTGTATAAAAGATAGTTGATTTTCCTGTTCAGTGAGCATTTCCACTCACAGGAGGCTGTGTTGAGAAATTGCTCCCAGATGGTTCTTGATTAAAAGATCGGTGAACCTTGCCTTCCACCTCCGTCTATAGACTTCGAGGGTTGCTGCACGGATTGGGACGAGTGTCGATCCCTTATACCAGCGGATTGGAAAGCAGTAATGTAACGCCTCTGTTTAAAAAAGGGGGCAGACAAAAGGCAGGTAACTGTAGGCCGGTTAGTTTAACATCTGTAATGGTGAAAATTTTTGAAGCTATCATTAAGGAAAAAATAGCGGGACATCTAGATAGGTTACCTTATGATGATAGATTGAGTAGAGTGGGTCTTTACTCGTTGGAGTTCAGAAGGATGAGGGGTGATCTTATAGAAACATTTAAAATAATGAAAGGGATAGACAAGATAGAGGCTGAGAGGTTGTTTCCACTGGTCGGGGAGACTAGAACTAGGGCGCACAGCCTCAAAATACGGGGGAGGCAATTTAAAACCGAGTTGAGAAGGAATTTCTTCTCCCAGAGGGTTGTGAATCTGTGGAATTCTCTGTCCAAGGAAGCAGTTGAGGCTAGCTCATTGAATGTATTCAAATCACAGATAGATAGATTTTTAACCAATAAGGGAATTAAGGGTGATGCGGAGCGGGCAGGTAAGTGGAGCTGAGTCCACGGCCAGATCAACCATGATCTTTTTAAATGGCGGAGCAGGCTCAAGGGGCTAGATGGCCTACTCCTGTTCCTAATTCTTATGTTCTTATATATATCAGGAGGCCCCTCGTGGAAAGAGAAGCCTTTCCGCTAACCCCCTACAATTTGACGTAGTCGGCAGGATACAGACTTTCCCAACGGAACAATGATCCAGCTGTTGGGGTGAGTATGTTTTGACTTACCACCTTTATGTTAGAGCTGTGACATTGTAGACCAGGAGGGAAGAACATCTGTACAAAAGAACTAACTATAGCAGGCCCCAGAGGGATGGAGCCAAAGGATAAGGGTGATCAGGGGGTGAGAAAGGTTTGAGGGTATACTCTGAGACACATGCATATAGGAAGCACAGCAGTGCGAGAGGGTACGGCGGAAAGGGAAGACTATATAGACGACATCCTCATAGGGACGAGACATATTGACCCAGAAGCGGTACGGGTGCACGGCGCAGAGACAAGACATATTGACCTGGAAGCATAGCAGTACGAGTGTACGCCATATAGACGACGTCCTGCATCCTGAACATGAACTAAAGGGAATACCAGAAACCCCTATACTTTCCCGAAAGTAAGATTGGTAAAAAGGTTAATAAAAAGGCGCATAAAACAGATGAGGAAACAGAACCCCAGGCGAGCCAAGAACAGGAGGAAGAATGTAACTGGGGACCAGAAGGGTCTCTATTAGATTTGCTCGACAAAAAATGCATAAAACTAATAGAGACAATGAAAAATAAATGGTGGCAGCCCGAGGATGCCCCCGATAGGCAGAAAAAATGGTGGGATAGTCAGCCCAAACACAAGGTTGAAATAGCCCAAGTAATTATCCTCACCTGCTATCGGGAACAGGTAAAAGAAATAGACACCTACACTAAATTGATCCAGGAACTAAAAACTAAAATAACAAAGTTAGAAGAGGCAGCAAAGGAGAACGGATGAACCCTATGATGCGCATCTGTAGCACCCGGACTAATAGTAACCCCCCCAGTACCCCCAATATACCCCTCCCTGGAAGAAGTATGGGCGGGAGAGCCTCACTATAATAACGAGACCCAGGAAGGGCCCCCGGCATACGACGAGCACATACAGGCAGCTCCCGTATGCATTACCATCGTCCCCGCACGCAGGCAGCAACTCGCTCATGCCACCATACAAGAAGTTCCCCTCACCCTGCATGAGAGACAGACACTGCTAAAAGATTTACCCACCCCCAAACCAAATAGCAGGAATACAGAATTTTGGCAAAAGTTTGAGGAAACGTTCGAACGCATAATTTAACCATAGGAAATATAGGTAAAGGCCAAAACCGGTAACGTCAACTGGCAAAAGGCTATCCGAGTCGTGCAGAGTGGCGACGGGATGACGGTAGGGAACCCGTTGCGAACTAAGACACAACAGATATAGGACCTCAAGCACAGGATGGATGAGTGTTGGGGACTAATAAGAACCAATTGGAGCAGAATATTAAAAGTAGCCCAAAAAACAAGCGAAAATGTAAGGGAGTATGGGGAGCGGAAATGGCTCGAATATAAGGACCACTCCGGTGTTAACAACCCCGATAAAGACAATGTGGCATTCTTAGAAATGTTTAAGGATGGACTGGGGGAGGCGCATCAAAAAATAATTAAGCTAGGATTCAAGATAGGAGATGATTATGACGAAATCTTAGAATGGGCACAAAACGTGGAAGAATTCAAGGCCGAACAGAAGGAAAAGATAGCTAAAATAGCGATGGCAGCTTTAATCAGAAGAAAGGGAAGAGAGGGGGGACCTCCGCGCAGCCCCCTTGACGTGTTACACATGTCACCAGGACGGTCACTTTGGCAGGGAGTGCCCGTGAAAAGAGGCCAATAAAGGGGCGGGCAAACCCAGGTGTCAAAATTGTGACAAACCGGGACATGAAGCAAAAAGTTACTGGGCAGCGGGAGATGGTGCGACAGGAAAGGGCCCCCAGCAAGCCGGGAAAAAGACAGGGACGCCCATCACGCGTGAGGAATTGATGGAAATCTTCCAACAAAGAACCTTACCAGCCCCACCCCCTCCAGTGGCACACTCTAACGAGGATCTCATCAAACTACTTAAATTGGCCAGTACCTGTTCGGAATTACCGGCCCCCGAGCGAAGGTTGGGACGGCCGACGTTAGATCCCCACATGTTTATAGCGCAGTGTTAGGGAGCCGGCAGTGCAACATGCTCGTAGACACGGGAGCGTCAGTATCCATAACCAATTTAGACCTACCTCTGAAAAAACCACTGTTAATATCCAAGGGGCAGGGGGAGGGTCCAAGAAAGTGATGTTAAGCAAAGTAGTACTATTAGAAATACAGGAAATAATGATACCTACCCAATTTTGGTGCTGTCCCAATCAGGAAGGTACAATACTAAAGGTAGACACCCAGAGGGAAGTAGGGGCACTTATAGACCCCCAGCGTAATTAGATAATATGGAGAGAGAAACATCAGATCCAACAGAAGTTCAATTGCCCGGGACACCAGCAGCAGCGAGTAGCAAGGATTGTCCCAATACAGCCCGAGTGGAAAACGAAGGGCTTGTGGGACAGTGTATGCCGACTATACCCGGCTCTGTGGGTAGAGTACAAACAAGATTGCGGGCTGGTCCAAGTGGACCCGGCCAAATTTCCCAGACCAGAACACAAGGCCCACAAACAATATCCTTTAAAATCTGAGGCTGAAGTAGCCGTCCACCAAATGGTGCAGGTATTGGAAGCACAAGGAGTGGTAAAGCTAGTAACAGCCACCACTAATTCTCCAGTGGCTGGTAAAGAAACCCGATGAGACCTACAGGTTCACTGTCGACTATACATCCCTGAATAAGGTTACCCCAAGGAAACATCCGATTGTGGCGAGCCCATCCACCAATTTTAATGGCCTGAACCCAGAGCATAAAATCTTTACTCGACATAGCAAACGGGTTCTGAGCTTTACCTTTGGATGAGGAGTCACAGAGGAAGTTTGCTTTCACTGTAAAGGGAAGACAGTAGACATGGACCAGGGTGCCGCAAGGGTTTCACCAATAGCCCGGGCATATTCCACCGGACATTGTCAGGAATCCTAGACCCCTTGGACATAGGAGAAAGGAGCACTATACTACAGTACATGGACGCTATTCTTATCACTTCTAGTACTAAGCAACAGCAGGTGATAACCCAACTACAGTACTGGGAACCTTACAGGACACTGATTTTAAGGCAAATCCTAGGAAAGCTCAGGTGGGGAAGGAGGCGGTTACGTATCTGGGATACATAATAACCCAAGGGAAAAGACGGATGCCCAAAGATCGAAAGGAGGCTATTAGAACGATGCCTAGACCAGGGACGGTTAAAGGGGTCCGACAGGTATTAGGACTATTTAACTATTGCCGGAACTTTATCCCGCGGTACGCAGAAATGGCCCAACCCATACAGGATCTGGTAAAAGAAGGGAGACCATCCCAGGAGCCTGTAGACTGGAGTAGCCCCCAGGAGGCAGCGTTCATATAACTGAAGCAAGCTCTTATGAGCACATCGGCTCTGGGACTGCCGGATCAGAATAGACCCTTCCATCTGTATATGTACCATAGTGAGACCCAATACAATGCGGTGGTAACCCAGGAAAACGGTGATAGGCAGAGACCAGTGGCATACTCCTCCACGAAACAAGTACCGGTGGCCGCCGGACTGTCCAGATGTGTCGCGGCTCTCGATTGTGCAGCGTGGGCCGTGAGGGCCAGCGAGCCCATAGTGATGACTGGGCAAGTCATCTTACACACGTCGTGTACCCTCTTGGAATTACTTAACACGGGGAGGTTGAGAACCGTATCCGATGCACGGCGCACCACTTGGGAAGCAATGCTCATACCCCCGAACTGCACGGTAACTATAATAAAGGACAACAGGAATAACCCCGCAGGGTGGGTAGACACCAAAGGTAAAGAATACCAGTGTAGCCTCATGGGAAATGAGGGGGAAGGTAGTCAGATTAGCGAAACCCCACTTGAAGAAGCAGATATGGACCTCTATGTGGGCGGATCCCGTTGATATGTCGACGGAACACCACGAATAGGATAGGCAGTAGTGGACAGCAATGAATGAATCAGGAACGGGGGACACTTGGAGGAAAACCTATCGGCTCAGGTAGTGGGATTGGTAGCCCTCACCGAAGCGCTAAAATTAGCAGCAGGAAAGAGGGTCAACATATACACTGATAGCCGCTACGCCTTCGGGGTGGTACACGATTACATGACTGCTTGGAGGAGGCGTGGCTACGTGACATCAGGAGGAGGACCCATCAGGCACGAAGAGATAGTTAAGGAACTGGCAGGAGATTCCCTCCTACCTCAGGAATGTGCAGTAATAAAAATTAAAGCGCATCTGAAAATCACTGACCATCATCATCATAGGCAGTCCCTCGGAATTGAGGAGGACTTGCTTCCACTCCCAAAGTGAGTTCTTTGATGACTGAACAGTCCGATACGGGAGTCACAGACCCTGTTACAGGTGGGACAGACATTCGTCGGGGGAAGGGGTCGGTGGGGCTGGTTTGCCACATGCTCCTTCCGCTGCCTACGCCTGGCCTCTTCATGCTCCTTGCGTCAAGACTCAAAGAGCTCAACGCCCTCCCGGATGGATTTTCTCCACTTCGGGCGGTCTGCGGCCAGGGTCTCCCAGGTGTCAGTGGTGATGTCGCACTTTACCAGGGAGGCTTTGAGGGTGTCCTTATAATGTTTCCGCTGTCCTCCTTTGGCTCGTTTACCATGAAGGAGTTCCGCATAAAGCATTTGCTTAGGGAGTCTCGTATCTGGCATGCGAACTATGTGGCCTGCCCAGCGAAGCTGATCGAGTGTGGTCAGTGCTTCAATACTGGGGATGTTAGCCTGGTCGAGGACACTGATGTTGGTGCGTGTGTCCTCCCAGGAGATTTGCAGGATCTTGTGGAGACATCGTTGGTGATATATATCCAGCGACTTGAGGTGCTTTCTGTACATTGTCCATGCCTCAGACCCATACAGGAGGGCGGGTATTACTACAGCCCTGTAAACCATGAGTTTGGTGGTAGATTTGAGGGTCTGGTCTTCAAACACTCTTTTCCGCAGGCGGCCGAAGGCTGCACTGGCGCACTGGAGGCGATGCTGAATCTCCGCATCAATGTCTGCCTTTGTTGATAAGAGGCTCCCAAGATAGGGGAAATGGTCCACGTTGTCCAGGGCCGCGCCGTGGATCTTGATGATTGGAGGGCAGTGCTGTGCGGCAATGTCAGCCTGGTGAAGGACCTTTGTGTTGCGGATGTTAAACGTAAGGCCCATGCTTTCATATGCCTCATTGACTATATCCTGGAGTTCAGCCTCTGAATGTGCGCAGATGCAGGCATCATCCACATACTGCAGCTCAATGACAGAGGTTGGGGTGGTCTTGGATCTGGCCTGGAGGCGGTGTAGGTTAAACAGCTTCCCACTGGTTCTGTAGTTTAGTTCCATTCCAGCGGGGAGCTTGTTGATTGTGAGGTGGAGCATGGCGGCGAGGTAAATTGAGAAGAAGGTTGGAGCGATAATGCAGCCCTGTTTGACCCCAGTCTGGACGTGAATTGGGTCTGTAATGGATCCGTTGGTAAGGATCACGGCCTGCATGTCATCGTGAAGCAGGCGAAGGATGTTGACAAACTTTTGGGGGTATCCGAAACGTAGGAGGACGCTCCATAGACCCTCACGGTTGACAGTGTCAAAGGCCTTTGTAAGATCGAAAAAGGCCATGTATAAGGGCTGGCGCCGCTCCCTGCATTTTTCCTGCAACTGGCGCGCTGCAAAGATCATGTCTGTTGTGCCCTGTAGGGGACGAAATCCGCATTGTGATTCCGGGAGGAGCTCCTCGGCCACAGGGAGAAGACGATTGAGGAGAACTCAAGTGACAACTTTCCCAGTGGCTGAAAGCAGGGAGATTCCCCTGTAGTAGCCGCAGTCAGACTTGTCCCCCTTTTTAAAAATGGTCATAATCACTGCCTCTCTGAGATCTCCTGGCATGCTCTCCTCCCTCCAGATGAGAGAGATGAGGTCATGTATCCGCGTCAACAGCGCCTCTCCATCATATTTTAGCGCCTCAGCAGGGATTCCATCCACACCCCCCCGTAGCCTTGTTATTCTTAAGCTGTTTTATGGCTTTGTCAACCTTGTGCAACGTTGGAGTTTCACTGACCAACACCAGCAGGGAAACACCTGGGCAGACGAAGCCGCCAAACAGGCAACTGGACTAGATATGACTAGTAACGTCCCAATTGGCTCATGTACTTCCCAAACGGAGGAGGTAAACATACTCATGGTACAGGGAGAATCCACCTCACAAGAAACAGAGGAATGGGAACAGAACGGAGCTCAAAAAGGGGTGGATGGAATTTGGAGGAAAGATAACAATGTTGTGGCCTTGGGGTTTCTGTCACAGATATACCCATACCGGTAGGACCAGCATGATGAGCTCCATGTTGCAATGCTGGTGGTGGAAGGGAATGCTAGTGGTAGAGACCTCGAAAATCATTGTAGGAGATGTATAACATGCGCAAAACATAACTCAGGGAAGAAGATAAAAGTCCGAATGGGACACCAACTGCACCCAAAGAGGCCCTGGGAAGCCTTCCAAGTAGATCTTATTGGGCCACTGCCCAGCCAAAGGAGAAAAATGTACTGCCTGGTAATAATAGGCCAGTTCACAAAAATGGGTAGAAGCTTTTGCCACTCGGAACTGCACCGTAGATACAGTAGCCAAAATCCTGTCTGGGGAAATAATACCTTGGTGGGGAATGCCACTTCAGTTGGACTCAGATCAGGATACATATTTTACGGGAAAAATAATGAAGCAGGCTTGCCCCCGGTTAGGGATTAAACAAAAATGTCACATCCCACACCACCCGGAGTCCTTCGGATTGGTAGAGCGAATGAATAGGATCTTAAAAACAGCACTGGCTAAGGCAATCGAGGAGACCGGAGAAGGGTGGGTTGAGTTACTACCACAAATCCTAATGAAATTAAGAGCAGCCTCTAGCCGAACTACCGGACTGACCCCCTTTGAACTAATGACAGGAAGAGCCATGAAGCTGCCAGAAGTGTTGGTTACCGGGAATGAAGACGTAGGACTCTACAAGGACAAGATATGGAGGTTGGTGATGGAAATTTGTAAAAAATCACATGAGTTACGAGCACAAACCAGAGACCAACAAACTATTAGGGATTTAGAAAGGGGCACGAAGGAACAAAAGGCTCAGGTACCATAAATAGGAAGCTGGGTCATGGTGAAGATAAATCCCGAAAGACCTGGGTTCTCACCAAAATGGAACGGACCCGACCAGGTGATCATGGTTAGTGATACATGTGCCTGTATAGACATGGGAGGTATCGGCAAATGGAAACACTGGACACAGTGAAAAGATACCAACTGGTAGCCACCGGGAAATGTTATGTGTTATATATGTGGACTTCTATTTACTCTGTACAGCCACCAGAGGGCTCATTCCCCGGAGTCCCAAGGGATCCCATAATCCCTTGGGAGCACAGGTATTTAAGAAGGCTTCACAGGTTGGAGAGGCACTCTGGAGACCTGCAATAAAAGACTAAGGTCACATTTAACTTTGAGCTCACAGTGTTCAGTCTGACTCTTTCCCCATACACTACAACTGGCGATGAGATACAGATAGCGAACCCTAAGATGAAGAGAACAGTGGGCATCCTGGAGAAATTTTCCGAGGGAGATGATTGGGAAACCTTCGTGGAATGACTCAACCAATACTTCGTTGCCAACAAGCTAGATGGGGAAGAGAGCGCTGCCAACGAAGGGCGATCCTCCTCACCGACTGTGGGGCACCAACGTTTGGCCTCATGAAGAATCTGCTCTCTCCAGCGAAACCCACGGAGGAATCGTACGATGATTTGTGCACACTGGTCCGAAATCATGTGAACCCGAAGGAAAGCGTTCTGATGGCGATGTACCGGTTCGACACCTACAAAATATCTGAAGGCCAGGAAGTGGCAAGTTATGTCCTGAGCTAAAACGCCTTGCAGGACATTGCGAATTTTAAGGACATTTGGAACACATGCTCAGAGACTTTTTCGTACTTGGCATTGGCCACAAAACCATACTTTGCAAACTTTTGACTGTAGCAACACTAACCTTGTGTAAGGCCATTGCGATAGCCCATGTGTTCATTGCCACCAGTGACAATACTAAGCAAATCTCTCAGCACACGAGTGCATCTACAAGTACTGTGAACAAAGTAATGTTGTTTTTGAATCGTAACGTACAGGGCAGGTCACACATACCTGCAGCTACATGTCCGCAGATGTCTCAGATTCCACCATCAAGGGTGATGAATGCAAGGCCATTAACACATTCTTGGCGCTGCGGTGATGATCATAGTTTCCATTCATGCCGATTCAAAGGATACATTTGCAAGGGCTGTGGAACAATAGGACACCTCCAACAAGTCTGCAGATGAGCTGCTAAGCCTCTTAAACCTGCAAACCACCAGGTTGCAGAGGATGATCACGACGAAAGAGAGCCTCAGATAGAGGAGGCAGAGGTACATGGGGTACACACATTCACCACGAATTGTCCCCCGATAATGCTGAATGTTGAACTAAATGGACTCACGGTATCAATGGAGCTGGACACAGGCACAAGCCAGTCCATCATGGGCAAAAAGACTTTCGAAAGGTTGTGCTGCAACAAGGCCTCAAGGCCAGTCTTAACTCCAATTCGCACGAAACTAAGAACTTACACAAAAGAACTGATTCCTGTAATCGGCAGTACTACCGTAAAGGTCTCCTATGACGGAGCGGTGCACAAGCTACCACTCTGGGTGGTACCGGGCGATGGTCCCACGCTGCTCGGCAGGAGCTGGCTGGGAAAGATACACTGGAACTGGGACGACATCCGAGCACTATCGCCCACTGACGACACTTCGTGTGCCCAGGTCTTAAACAAATTTCCTTCGCTGTTCGAACCAGGCATCGGGAAATTCCAAGGAGCAAAAGTACAGATCCACCTAATTCCGGGGGCGAGACCCATCCATCACAAGGCAAGGGCAGTACCGTAAATGATGAGAGAAAGGGAAGAGATCGAGCTAGACCGGCTACAAAGAGAGAGCATCATCTCACCGATCGAGTTCAGCGAGTGGGCCAGTCGTATTGTCCCAGTCCTCAAGGGAGATGGCACCGTCAGAATCTGTGGCAATTACAAAGTAACTATCAATCGTTTCTCCCTGCAGGACCAATATCCACTACCAAAAACCGATGACCTCTTTGCAATGCTGGCGCGAGAAAAGACGTTCACGAAGCTGGATCTGACTTCAGCCTACATGACGCAGGAACTGGAGGAATCATCGAAGGCACTCACCTGCATCAACACGCACAAAGGTCCTTTTGTTTATAACAGATGTCCATTTGGAATCCGATCAGCGGCGACGATATTCCAGAGAAACATGGAAAGTTTACTGAAGTCGGTCCGGGCACACCGTGGTCTTCCAGGACGACATCTTGGTCACAGGTTGAACACAGTCGAGCATCTGCAGAACCTGGAGGAGGTTCTTAGTCGACTCAACTGCGTGGGGCTAAGGTTAAAACGCTCGAAGTGCGTTTTCCTGGCGCCTGAAGTGGAGTTCCTGGGAAGGAGGATTGTGGTAGACGGCATCAGCTCACCAAAGCGAAGACGAAGGCAATCGAGAACGCACTGAGGCCACAAAATTTGACGGAGCTGCGGTCGTTTCTGGGACTCTTTAACTACTTTGGTAACTTCTTATCGGGTCTCAGCACCCTGCTAGAAGCACTACATGTCTTACTATGAAAAGGGGGTGAATCGGTTTGGGGCAAAAGCCAAGAAAATGCCTTTGTAACAGTGAGGAAATTGTTATGCTCAAACAAATTGCTTGTGTTATATGATGTTTGGTACGAGCATGTGATACGTCGTCATATGGCGTCGGGTGTGTATTGCAACAAGCTAATAATTTCGGAAAATTGCAAGCGGTTGCTTATGCATCCAAGAGTCTGTCGAAGGCCGAGAGAGCATACAGCATGATTGAAAAAGAAGCGCTAGCGTGTGTCTATGGGGCAAAGAAAATGCATCAATACCTGTTTGGGATAAAATTCGAATTGGAAACTGACCATAAGCCACTTATATCCCTGTTTTCCGAGAGTAAAGGCATAAATACCAATGCATCGGCCCTTATCCAGAGATGGGCATTGTCTGCATACAACTACACCATCTGCCACAGGCCAGGTACAGAAAACTGCGCCGCTGCTCTCAGTCGGCTGCCATTGCCCACCACGGGGGTTGAAATGGTGCAGCCGGCAGATCTAGCCATGGTTATGGAAGCATTTGAGAGTGAGCAATCACCCGTCACTGCCCGGCAGATCAAAACCTGGACAAGCCAGGACTCCTTATTATCTCTACTCAAAAGCTGTGTGCTTCACGAGAGCTGGTCCAGTGTCCCAGTGGAAATGCAGGAAGAGATAAAGCCGTTCTAGTGGCGCAAAGATGAAATGTCTATACAGGCATACTGCCTTCTGGTGGGGCAATCGAGTACTGGTCCCCAAGAAGGGCAGAAACACCTTCATCAATGACCTCCACAGTACCCACCCAGGCATCGTATTGATGAAAGCGATAGGCAGATCACACGTGTGGTGGACCGGTATCGATGCGGACTTAAGAGTCCTGCGTTCACAAATGTAATACATGCTCACAGTTAATCAATGAACCCAGGGAGGCGCCACTAATTTATGTTCTTGGCCCTCCAAACCTTGGTCTAGGGTACACGTCGACCCGTTCTTCGGTAAAATGTTCCTTGTGGCTGTAGATGCGTACTCCAAGTGGATTGAACGTGAGCTAATGTTGGCTAGCCCGTCTGCTGCCACTACTGAAAGCCTGCAAACCATGTTTGCCACTCACGGCTTACCCGATGTTCTGGTGAGCGACAATGGGCCATGTTTTACCAGTGCTGAGTTCAAAGAATTCATGACCCGTAACGGGATCAAACATGTCACATCTGCCCCATTTAAACCAGCATCCAATGGTCAGGCAGAGAAAGCAGTGCACACCATCAAGTAAGGATTGAAGAGGGTAACTGAAGGCTCACTACTGACTCGCCTATCCCGAGTCCTGCTTAGCTACTGCATGAGACCCCACTCACTCACTGGGATCCCACCTGCTGAACTGCTCATGAAAAGAGCACTTAAGACAAGGCTCTCGTTAGTTCATCCTGATCTACATGAACAGGTAGAGAGCAAGCGGCTTCAACAAAGTGCATACCATGATAGCACAAATGTGTCACGCGTGATTGAAGTCAATGATCCTGTATTTTATTAAAATATGAACAAGGTCCCAAGTGGCTTCCCGGCACTGTCGTGACCAAAGAGGGGAGCAGGGTGTTTCGGTCAAACTTTCAAATGGACTCATTCATCAAATCAAACTCAGATTCACAGTCTACCCTGAGCAACCCACCTTGGACCCTACCTTTTTTGATTCCCCAACCTACATACCAGTGGCAACCAACACCACGGCTGACCACAAAGCAGAACCCATCATCCACAGCAGCCCTGCAGGGCCCAACACACCAGGCAGCCCAGCAAGGTCAGCTGCACAGCAGCCCAGCGAGGGCGCAACAAATAATTCAATAACACTAGCTTTCACACCGAGACGATCAACCAGGGCAAGAAGGGCCCCAGATCGACTCACATTGTAAATAGTTACACTATTGACTTTTGGGGCGAATGTTGTTATATATATGGACTTGTATTTGCTCTGTACAGCCACCAGAGGGCTCATTCCCCGGAGTCCCGGGATCCCATAATCCCTTGGGAGCACAGGTATTTAAGAAGGCTTCACAGGTTGGAGAGGCACTCTGGAGACCTGCAATAAAAGACTAAAGTCACACTTTACTCTGAACTCTGTTCAGTCTGACTCTTTCTCCATACACTACATTATGTTTTACAGGATTTTATCCCTTCTTGGAGCAGGAACATTCACTGACGGAGGAAGTAATGAACCTCAAGGCCTGTATTACAGGGATTCGGAAAACATTAGTTGCGATCCAGATTCAGGAACCCTAATGGTGATAGTTGGCACAATGGTGGATTTAAATTGCAGCATTGGACAGGCATAAAACAACTTAACAGAGAATCTAACTGACAGTGGGGGTGGACCACTAATGAGGGCTTAACCCTAACACGAGACCGCGGTGTGCTTTGTATTAGAGGAAGAACGAGGAAGTTGCAACCACAGGGAGGGGGGACAGATAAGGTGCACGCCTGTCTTCACTCAATTTTCCAGAAAACCACGGCAAGGGGATACCAGGTGGAAGATATATCAGGCCTTCCCGTGCGTGGGTACCGAGCAGTGGTGTTGGGACATTCTTATCTAAGACAGAACCCCCACCACTGCCCCGACAACCACTCTAATGACAGCGACTCTCCCCAGTACAACCACGCAAGCCCCTCCGACATGTCTATTCATGAGAGTTGGTGCCAAAGTGGGGCTGGTAATAAAGGAAACTAAGGAAAAGATATATTTTGGGGTACGTCAGTGAATACTTACAGTAGTCTTAAATCTAACAAATATCACCCTTCCTAGCTTTTGTGGGAATAAAACCGTAAGTCTATATCAGCACCTGACCCAATGAGTCTTCGAAGGCCCGGACTCCACGACCATGAGATTTAATATCAGAAAGGGAACGGAACGAGGTCGGACGAAAAGGAGAATATTGGAAACGCTCGGCACGGGTTATGCAGCAGGGGTTCCAATGGTAAATACGATAGACCTGTACACAATAGATGACCGAGTTAACACTTTAACGCAAATCTTAAGAGGTTTATTGGGGAGGGAAATAGATAGCCAAGCCCTGCAAACATGGTTGGGAGATGGCGCGGAAGGGGAACTGTTACAAATGGCCCAAACATTACAGGAACATGCCAAGACCATAAATTTGATCCACGCAATGGGAAACGACCTAAGTAAGCGATTGCAAGCCAAAATAGTTTGCTCCGGGTATGGGGCATGGATACTTAGTGAGGTACAACATAACCTGGAGCAACTCCAAAATGGATATATACCAGATTGGGTCCCAAACAACGTATTTAATAACTGGACTCAAGACAAAAACATGAATAACACGTGCGAGGTATGGAAAAATAATCAAGCATGGGTGCCAAAATTTAAATGTATTACTGGACATGCGAATATGATCGGATTTGTGTTATCAATATTGATATCAATATGATGTAACAAAGAGAGACCCCTTATACCAAATTGATAACTTTGGAGAAGTAAGAAACTGAACACGATTGCGTTACCATGAACCCTCCAAACATGTGATTAAAAATAACAATAGTACCAAAGGCATTGACATCATCGACTGTTACAAAAATAACCAAGTGATTTTGTGTCAAGGTATGCCAAGAATGACGGAGGATGATTGCGGATTCCACCAAACCCCCTGGGACGTGATTCCGAAACAATCGCTGCTCCAGAAGGGCAGAGAGACTGGTGTGTGAGTACAGGAGCAACCAATCTGACAATTAAGACCAAGTGAGGAGTCACCCCATGCGCCATCGTCAGACCTAACTTTTGTTTCAGCCTCATGGGGCAGATAGACATAAATGGATACCGCATGCACCCCGAAACAATGGAAATTGTCCACGGGACAGTCACGGACATCATCTGAGAAGGATATGAGAAGGCAGTATGGGAATTGCAAGGAAAGTAAATAGCTGAACTAAGTGAGGAACAATTGCCACTGGTGCTAGGAATCCCAAACCAAAGACGACAGTATATCCGGCTAATGGAAGAAATAGACAACCTACCCCAAGAGACACCAATGCGATGCTGGCCAATCAGCCTTGGTACTGAAAACTGTGGGACATTGGACTTAATATTCAGATCCACCCATGGATAAGGATTGTATCATGTGTACTTGTTGTAATACAGGGTCTGGTACTGATAATATTGGTGGGGTTAACCTGTGCACGAATCAATCGGGGCAGGCAACATGCTATGGCATGCACGATGGTTAATGCAATGAGGGACAGAAATTCGAACAGTCCAGCAGAAAGGACTTGCCTTATATAGCCCTGGGAGGAAAGTCACAGGAGGTCCTGAAGTTTAGGAAATGGTCACCCAGACGGACAGACATACTTGGGACTCACCCACAGGGAAGTAGTTTTCGGGCAATGTGGCCTACATGGCATATAGTCAAGGGCCAAAAGGGGGAATTGTAAGAGGAAAAAATAGATTTGGCTTTAGGGGCTATATACGAAATGTTTTAAGTAAGTTAACCAGAAAAGGGAGACAGCTGAAAAATAAACCTCACTGTGTTTCAAGGTTTATTAGCACATTGGAATGTTATCTTATCTCTCTTGCTTGACCAGATTGAGTTTTCTATTGTTACTTTTGACCCCTTGCCCTGTTTATTTGCCCTTCTGGGTTTCTTGTGCTGGGATCTCCTGTAATTATTCACTCAGATATGTAATTTCCTTTATACACCCTTATAAAATGGACCACTACAAAGGTCGATGTTAGCTCGTTTAAATTCCGAGGTGAGGTCCAGTCCTAACCATGTAATTATAACTAAGTTCGATAGCCTCAATAACCAGAAGGTCGCTAGGTCAGCACATTCTGGTAAGGTGAGGTCACCCTAGGAAGACCTGAACCTGGTCTGTCAATCCAAGATATTACTGATAAGGTAATCAATCAGGAGGTTGTATTGGGGAAGGAAATGGTCTTTTGAACAGTGTATAAAAGATGGCTGATTTTGATGTTCAGTGAGCATTTCCACTCACAGGAGGCGGTGTTGAGAAATTGCTTCCGGATGGTTCATGATTAAAAGATCGTTGAACCTTCTATTTCCATCCATTTGACTTCGAGGGTTGCTATACAGATTGGGACGAGTGTCGACCCCTTATATCAGGGGGCCCACTCGTGGAAAGAGAAACCTTTCTGCTATCCCTCTACACCATTATTAAAGAAGCAGTAGCAAGGCATTTGGGAAAGCAAAATTCAGTCAGGCAGAGTCAGCATCGAATTATGACGGGGATGTCATCTTTGACAAATTTGCTGGAATTCTTTGAGGAGGTAATGAACAGGGTGGATAAAGTGGAACCAGTGGATATGGTGTATTGGACTTCCAGAAGGCATTTGACAAGCTGCCACATAAAAGGTTACTGCACAAGATAAAAGTTCACGGGGTTGGAGGTAATATATTAGCATAGATAGAGGATTGGCTAACCCACAAAAAATAGAGAGTCGAGATAAATGGTTCATTCTCTGGTTGGCAACCAGTAACTGGTAGGATACTGCAGGGATCAGTGCTGGGACCCCAACTATTTACAATCTATATTAACAACTTGGAAGAAGGGACTGAGTGTAACGTAGCCAAGTTTGCTGACGATACAAAGATGGGAGGAAAAGCAATATAAGAGGAGGACACAAAAAATCTGCAAAAGGACATAGACAGGCTAGGTAAGTGGGCAAAAATTTGGCAGATGGAGTATAATTTTGGAAAGTGCGAGGTCATGCACTTTGGCAGAAAAATTTATTTAAATGGAGAAAGATTGCAAAGTGCTGCAGTACAGGGGACTTGGGGGTACTTGTGCATGAAACACAAAAGGATAGTATGCGGGTACAGCAAATGATCAGGAAGGCCAATGGAATCTTGGTCTTTATTGCAAAGGGGATGGAGTATAAAAGCAGGGAAGTCTTGCTACAGCTATACAGGGTATTGTTGAGGCCACACCTGGAATACTGCATGCAGTTTTGGTTTCCATATTTACGAAAGGATAAACTTGCTTTGAGGCAGTTCAGAGAAGGTTCACTAGGTTGATTCCGGAGATGAGGGGTGTCATGTATCTTACATTATTATATATAACGGTATCCTAACATGCTATACATGACTGTAATAAGATATGACCTGTAACCACCAGCATACCTTACCACCAGGGGTGCACTTGCAAGAGACAGATATATAAGGACAGGTCTCAGGCAAGTGCAGCATTCCAGAGCTGTGAAATAAAGGTGCAGGTCCAGAGTGACCTTGACTTCACTACATGCCTCATGTGAATCTATACTGAGGGGACAGGACTTTACAGTGGCGACGAGTTACGGGATTACAGAATCCACAGAATGGCGAACAACGGATCAGATGAAAAGTACAATGCGGGAGACAATTGGGAGGACTTTATAGAAAGGCTCCAGCAAAGCTTTGTAACCAAAGACTGGTTAGGCGACGATAAGGCAGGCAAGAGAAGACCCCATCTCTTGACCAGCTGTGGCTCGAAAACATACGCTTTAATGAAGGATCTGTTGGCACCCGAGAAACCAGCAAGCAAGTCGTTTGAAGAATTGAGCACACTGGTAAGAGACCACCTGAAGCCAGCGAGCAGCCTACACATAGCCAGACACAGGTTCTACAACTACAGACGCTGTGTGGGCCAGAGCATACCCAACTTCGTGGCGGAACTTCGGAGGTTGGCTAGTTTATGTGAGTTCTCCGCTGAACTGAGGAGAGAAATGCTGAGACACTTTTTCACTGAAGGAATAGGGCACGCAGGCATATTCTGAAAGCTCATAGAGACCAAGAACCTGACCTTAGAGGCAGCAGCACTGGTTGCACAGACATTCTTGGTAGGGGAAGAAGAAACGAGATTGATTTACAATGCAGATACGACAACTAACGAAATATTGGAACAAGAAGTTCACAGCACTAAACAAGCTGCTACCCAGACACACAGACAAAACCGGGAGAACAGGCTCTCAACAGTGGGCAGAAGCCATCAAGAGCCACAGGAACGGGCGTTCGCACCTCATCAACCCACAATGCGAGCAATCAACTACAAACTGAGAGAAGCTCAAGAGAGATCAGCCAGACGCAACTCATTCTTTGGGAACACATTAAACAATAGAACAGGTCTGTGCTGGAGGTGTGGGGGTGGGCACTCGTCAAGGGGATGTCGATTTCAGCAGGCTGTTTGCAGAAATTGTGAATATACAGGGCATTTGGCCTACATGTGCAAAAAAAGGATGCTCGGCTGGTCTACGAATCGGATGGATCGGAAAGCGGACCAGAAGATGGTGGGGACAGTACCCGGGACACCGATGTACAGCGGGTCAACACGATCAATGGCCGCTGCTCCTACAACAGGACGCCTCCTATAATGTTGAGGGTCCTACTCAACGGGATATCTGTCAACATGGAGCTGGATACGGGAGCGAGTCAATCTCTCATGGGCGCTCAACAATTTGAACAACTGTGGCCGCATAAAAGAGACAGACCAAAACTCACAAGGGTCGACACCACACTAATGACCTATACCAAAGAAATCGTACCAGTCCTCGGCAGCGCCATGCTCTCTGTCACACACAAAGGGACAGTGAACTGACTTCCCCTGTGGATTGTCCCTGGAGAGCCCCCAGCACTTCTGGGGAGAAGCTGGCTGGCAAAACTAAACTGGAAATGGGATGATGTCCATGTCATGTCATTAGAGGAACGGTCCTCCTGCTCAACAGTTATAAAGTGATTTGAACATCTCTTTCAGCCACGTGTGGGCACTTTCAAAGGGGCCAAAGTCGAAATCTACATCACACAGGATGCTAGACCGGTCCATCACAAGGCCAGAGCTGTACCCTATGTGATGAGGGAAAAGATTGAACACGAACTAGACAGGCTTCTGCGGGAAGGTATTATATCACCGGTGGAATTTAGCGACTGGGCAAGTCCCATCATCCCAGTCATGAAGCCTGATGGATCCGTACGAATCTGTGGGGACTACAAATCTACCATAAACAGAGTCTCCCTACAGGACCAGTACCCGCTGCCCAGAGCGGAGGACTTATTTGCCACATTGGTTGGAGGTAAACTTTTCTCAAAATTAGACCTCACATCTGCGTATATGACGCAAGATTAGATCGAGGAATCCAAGCTACTCACCACCATCAACACACATCGAAGTCTTTTCATGTACAATCGATGCCCATTCGGCATCAGGTCAGCAGCTGCCATATTCCAGCACAACATGGAGAGTCTGCTCAAGTCCATCCCGGGGACGGTTGTATTTCAAGACGACATACTCATCAAGGGCAGGGACACCGACTCCCATCTCCGTAATTTGGAGGAAGTACTAAAGCAATTGGATCGGGTAGGCCTACGAGTCAAGAAATTCAAGTGCCTGTTTCTCGCACCCAAGGTTGAATTTTTGGGCAGAAGGATTGCCGCTGATGGAATCCGCCCAACAGAGTCCAAAACAGAAGCAATTCGCCTGGCACCCAGGCCCCGGAATGTCTCAGAACTGCGCACCTTTCCCGGGCTACTCAATTACTTTGGGAACTTTATGCAGAACTTAAGCACGCTGCTGGAGACTCTCCACGTGCTGCTCAGGAAGGTGTTCGATTGGTTTTGGGGGGACGCCCAGGAACGCGCCTTCAATAAGGCACGCAACCTTCTGTGTTCCAACAGTGTTTTGACTTTCTTTGACCCAGGTAAAAAGCTAGTACTCACATGCGATGCGTCAGTGTATGGGGTCGGGTGCGTTTTGCAACATGTCAATAGTGCGGGCAAATTACAACCCATAGCTTATGCCTCCAGGTCACTTTCGCGGGCGGAGCGCGGATACGAAATGGTAGAGAAGGAGGCGCTCGCGTGCGTGTACGGTGTCAAAAAGATGCACCAATACCTTTTCGGGGCCAAGTTCGCGTTAGAAACCGACCACAAGCCCCTCACGTCCCTCCTATCCGAGAGCAAGGCAATAAACGCTAACGCCTCGGCGTGAATTAAACGGTGGGCACTCATGCTGGCGTCCTACGACTATACCATAAGGCACAGACCAGGCACAGACAACTGTGCCGACGCGCTCAGCAGGCTACCCCTGGCAACCACGGAAGGGTCTGACAAACAGGACTGTGAGATAGTCATGGCAATCAATGCCTTTGAGTCCACAGGTTCGCCCATGACGGCTCGCCAAATCAGAGCCTGGACGGCCAGCGACCCCACGTTATCCTTAGTAAAAGGATGTGTCCTAACCGGTGACTGGGCAGAGGCTCGCGATGCCTGCCCCGAGGAATTAAAACCCTTTCACAGGCGCATGCATGAGCTATCACTACAAGCAGACTGCCTGATGTGGGGCAGCCGAGTAGTCATGCCTCTGCGAGGCAGAGAGGCAGTTGTCCGGGAGCTCCACCACGAGCATCCGGGGATCGTTCTCATGAAAGCCATAGCCAAATCCCACGTCTGGTGGCCTGGTATTGACGCGGACTTGGAGCTCTGCGTCCGAATGTGCACCATTTGTACCCAACTCAGCAATACCCCCAGGGAGGCTCCACTGAGCCCCTGGCCCTGGCCTACCAAACCGTGGTCGCGGGTGCACGTCGACTATGCGGCCCATTCATGGGCAAAATGTTCCTCGTAGTTATAGATGCATTTTCAAAGTGGATCGAATGCAGCATTTTAAACTCGAGCACAACCTCCACCACTGGGAAGAGCCTCGCAACCATGTTTGCAACGCATGGAATCCCTGACATATTGGTGAGTGACAATGGTCCGTGCTTCACCAGCGCAGAATTCCAAGACTTTATAATTGACCACGGCATAAATCACGTCAAGACGGCACCGTTCAAGCCAGCCTCCAACGACCAGGCGGAGAGAGCAGTGCAAATCATTAAACAAGGCATGCTTAAAATCCAAGGTCCCACGCTGCAGGGTCACCTGTAGCGACTGCTGCTGGCATACAGATCTCGTCCGCACTCACTGACTGGGATCCCCCTGCGTAACTGTTGATGAAAAGGACTTTAAAAACAAGGCTCTCATTAATCCTCCCAGACATACACGAAATCGTTGAGGCAAAGCGACGTAAGCTGACTGAGTACCATGACAGAAATTCGAGGGGGAGATGGAATGAGATAGGGGACAAAGTGTTTGTACTAAACTATGGCAGGGGTCCCAAATGGCTTGCAGGGACAGTAACGGGCAAGGAAGGAAACAGGCTACTGGTAGTACAAATGGACAATGGCAAAACCTGCCAGAAGCATGTAGACCAAGTCAAAAGCAGATTTCCCAACAACACTGCGGAACCAGAGGCAGACTACAATGTGGAACTCGCACCACACCTGGTGGACAGACAGAGGGAATAACCTGAGTAAAGGGCAATCACAACAGACAGCCCAGGCGAGTCAACAACAATCACACCAATCGAAACAGACAGCCCAGGCGAGATACCAGCAACCACACCCAAAGAAAAACAGACACCAAGGCAAACAACTGAATCACAACTCAGACGCTCCACGCGAGAGCGTAGACCACCTGAGAGACTGAACCTATAAAGACAATAAGACCTTGGGGGAGGGTGATGTCATGTATCTTACATTATTATATATAACTGTATCCTAACATGCTATACATGACTGTAATAAGATATGACCTGTAACCACTAGCATACCTTACCACCAGGGGTGCACTTGGAAGAACAGGTCTCAGGCAAGTGCAGCATTCCAGAGCTGTGAAATAAAGTTGCAGGTCCAGAGTGACCTTGACTTCACTACATGCCTCGTGTGAATCTGTACTGAGGGGACAGGACTTTGCAAGGGGATTGACTTATGAGGAAAGGTTGAGTATGTTGAGCGTCTACTTATTGGAATTCAGAAGAATGAGAGGTGATCTTATCAAAACGTATAAGATTATGAGGGGGCTTGACAAGGTGGATGCAGAGAGGATGTTTCCACTGATGTGGGAGACTAGAGCTAGAGGGCATGATCTTCGAATTAAAACTGAGATGAGGAGAAATTTCTTCTCTCAGAGGCTTGTAAATCTGTGGAATTTGCTGCCTCAGAGAGCTGCGGAAGCTGGGACATTGAATATATTTCAGACAGAAATAGACAGTTTCTTAAACGATAAAGGGATAAGGGGTTATGGGGTGCAGGCAAAGAGGTGGAGCTGAGTCCATGATCAGATCTGCCATGATCTTATTGAATGGCGGAGTAGGCTCGAGGGGCCGTATGGCCTACTCCTGTTCCTATTTCTTATGTTCTTATGAGGGAGGCATTTGCCTCATTCGCGAATCTCCTCACACTTTTTTGTCCTTCCAATTGTTCCTTTCCCAGCTCACTGCTTTCGCCAGCGTCAGTCTCCACAACATGCTGTGTCACCTCCTCCAACCCTTCCATGTTAAATATTATTTTTTCAACAAAAACTCAGTGCTAACTACGTTCTTTGTGCTCAGTAGGCTTTTTGCTGCTGGTGAATCTCCCTCCTGCCTCCCAAAACAGCCAACCAAGCACACACCATACCCACACACGCTTTCAATTCCTCTCTGCTCCCTCTATCCCTCTGTCTCCTCTTCTGCGCATGTAATGATGACCCTTGACCTCCGGAAACTCGGGAAACGACTGTTGCCATGCCATTGCTATGGACGGCGACACTTTACGGCAGATGGTCAAAAAAATTAACGCTAATGCCCAGTTCAGATCGCTCGCGGTATTGCCTATTTTAAGAAATGGAAAGTTAAGGTTTCGAAAATGAGCGATAATCCGGCTATCTCAAAACCCATATTTACCACCCACGCTGGAAATAACACCCATTTTTGGGCGATCTGCGCAAAAGTGGAAAGTCTAGCATGGAGTTATCAGCTATCTTCTCCTCTTGTAGTCAGCTCAAAAATAACCTAGTTCTATACCTGTCTCAGGGTTAAGAAATGGTATATAACCTCCAGAGACCCAAGGAGGGGCAGAGAAAATGAAAGTAAACTGGCAATACGTGTACATTTTTAGATTTAAATTAGCCTGGTTTCATATTAATAGTAAATCTTTATCTGTGAAATTATCATGCTTGCTTCGCATTGTTGCATACAAGGTTAAAGGTTTCATCTCTCTTGGATAAGCCTGCAGCTTGTCATAGAGATAATTGGAAATTTTTATCATCTCCATTTAGAGAATAAAAAAAAATACATAAAACGTTGATTATATTAATAGACTTTAGTTCTCACCTTATGGTTGCTGATGTGATGCTTTTTCCTTACCTGGGGAAATGCAAAGGCAAAGTTAGACGTGAGTGCCTGCAGGCACAGATTTCCTGGAGCTTTCTCCTAGTAATCATGAAATGCAATAGAATTATTGCTTCATATTAAAGCACATCACTAAACATGAGATATGTCTCCTAGTTTATCTGCCAAAAATAATTTAATTCTAATAATAAAAATAACTTGATATAATCAAAAAGAAATATGCCATGACAGTCAACGTTTCTGGGTCTCATTTTCGTTAGATCCACTCGAAGCCCGGGATCTTACCATGCCTGCAAGTGCATGTTTGGAGGCGGGCCCGCTGTCAAAATGACCATGATTGAAAGCGGGGTAGAAGTCTGCTCTGAAACCGCCTCCTTGTGAATTTCCCAAGTGCAAGCTTTGCCTGCGGTTTTCAGACCCGGCACTAAGCGATGTGTCAGACAATTGAGATAGTTAAGAAGTTGCTTAAAGCTATTTAATCAGCATTTTCCCAGGTCCTAACTGTTATGTATTGAATAAAGAGTCTGAACAGATATTGTGAGCTCGAAGTAAGGTGAGAACACAATCCTTAATTACCGGTCTCCAGAGTGCCTCTCCAGCCTGTGAGGCCTCCTTATGTATAGGTGCTCTCAAGGGATTGTGGGATCCATTGGGACTCCAGGGGATGAGCCCGCTGCTGGTTAAACTAGGTATTTACAGGGTTACATATATAACAACACTCCCCCCACCCCAAAGTCAATAGTGTAACTATTTACAATGTGAGTCGACCTTGGGGGCCTTCCTTTCCCTGGTTGATCGTTTCGGTGCAAATGCTGGTTTTGGAGAGTCGTTTGTTGGGCCCTCGCTGGGCTGCTGCACAGCTGACCTTGCTGGGCTGTCTGGCGTGGTGAGTCCTGTTGGGCTGCTGCAGGTGATGGGTTCTGCTTCATGGTCAACCGCTGGGTCGGTTGCTGGTGGTGTGTGTATTGGAGGGCCAAAAAAGGTAGACTTTATTGTGGGTTGCTCTGGATAGTCCGTGAATCTGAGTTTGGTTTGGTCCAAGTGTTTCCTGTAGGTGAGTCCATTTGAAAGTTAGACCAGAAACACCCTACTCCCCTCTTTGGCCACAACAGTGCCGGGAAGCCACTTGGGACCTTGTCCATAGTTCAACACAAATACAGGATCATTAATCTTGATTTCGCGTGAACATTTGCGCGATCATGAGATGTATTCTGTTGAAGCTGCCTGCTCTCTATCTGTTCGTGTAGATCAGGGTGGACTAACGAGAGCCTTGTCTTAAGTGCCCTTTTCATGAGCAGTTCAGCGCGGGGAACCCCAGTGAGCGAGTGGGGTCTTGTGCGGTAACTAAACAGGACTCGGGATAGGCGAGTCTGCAGTGAGCCTTCAGTTACCCTCTTCAAGCTCTGCTTGATTGTTTGCACTGCTCTCTCTTTCTGACCATTGAACGCTGGTTTAAATGGCGAAGATGTGACATGTTTGATCCCGTTACGGGTCATGAACTCTTTGAACTCGGCACTGGTGAAGCACAGCCCATTGTTACTCACAAGGATGTCAGGCAGGCAGTGAGTGGCAAACATGGCCCGCAGGCTTTCAATAGTGGCAGCGGAAGTGCTTGCCGACATTATCTCACATTCAATCCATTTGGAGTACGCATCTACAACTACTAGGAACATTTTTCTCAAGAACGGGCCTGAATAGTCGACATGGACTCTAGACCACGGTTTGGAGGGCCAAGACCAAAATCTTAGTGGCACTTCCCTGGGTACATTGCTTAACTGTGAACATGTGTTACATTTGTGCACGCAAGACTCGAAGTCTGCATCGCTACCGGGCCACCAGACGTGAGATCTGGCTATCGCTTTCATCATTACAATGCCTGGATGGGTACTGTGGAGATCACTAATGAAAGTGTCCCTGCCCTTTTTTGGTATCACTACCTGATTACCCCATAGGAGGCAGTCTGTCTGTATGGACATTTCATCTCTGCGCTGCTGGTACGGCTTTATTTCTTCCTGCATTTCTAATGGGACACTAGACCAACTCCCGTGGAGCATACAATTTTTTACTAAGGACAGTAAAGGGTCCTGGCTCGTCCAGGTTCTAAGCTGTCGGATGGTAACAGGTGATTGCTCACTCTTGAATGCTTCCATTACCACAACTAAATCTGCGGGCTGTGCCATCTCCACCCCTGTGGTGGGCAATGACAGCATACTGAGAACATCGGCATAGATTTTTTCTTGCCTCGCCTGTGGCGGATGGTGTAGTTGTACGTGGATAACGTGAGCGCCCATCTCTGGATGCGGGCCGATGCATTCGGATTTATCCCCTTACTTTCAGAAAAGAGGGATATCAGTGGCTTATGGTCGGTTTCCAATTCATAATTGAGCCCAAACAGATATTGATGCATTTTCTTTACCCCATAAACAAACGGTAAAGCTTTTTTTTCGATCATGGTGTCGGCCCTCTCAGCCTTAGACACACTTATGGATGCATAAGCTGTTGTGTAGGCATGCCTGTTCACTGTGTGATCTGTAACATTGTTATGCCACATTGAATGTACCCTTGTACTGTACACACCTTACCGGTACACCAGATGGTGCTGTTGCTGGAGACCCAGGGGTTGCCTGCACACGGCAAGTAACCCAGTATAAAAGGGAACACACAGCTTGCTGGCTGCACTCAGGAGCTGCTAATAAAGGACTGCAGGTCTGCAGATCTGCAGAGTTTAAGTGCCATACCCTGCCTCGTGGAGTAATTACTAAAGGTGCCTACATACACTATAACTGGTGACGGGAATATGAGATCAGGAACTACACGCTCAACATGTCTAACCTCAGCAACTTTCAGCAATTTACAGAGGGGGAGGATTGGGATGCTTTTGTGGAAAGATTGGAACACTTCTTTATAGCCAACGACCTGGACGGGGACACACCGGCCACACTACTGAACAAACGCAGGGCCATCCTGCTTAGCAGTTGTGGGCCCACCATCTACAGTCTTGTCAGGGACTTACTCGCCCTGGAGAAGACAACCACCAAGAGCTATGAGGAACTTGTAACAATCATACAGGAACAACTAAAATCGAAAGAAAGCATCCTCACAGCCAGGCACCGGTTCTACACTTACCGGTGACTTGAGGGTCAAAAAATTGCCAAGTATGCTGCACACTTAAGAAGACTAGCTGCACCATGTGAGTTTGGCGACCACCTTAATGAAGCACTAAGAGACATATTTGTCATCGGAATCAGCCACGAAGGCCTCCTACACAAATTGCTCTCGGCTGACATCACGGTCACCCTGCAGAAAGCAATTCAAGTGAGCAAGACCGACATGGTTTCGGCCAGCGACTCCAGGCGAATACTGACCCAGGACTCTAAACCGGCGAGCGCAGTGCACCACATGGATACTTCTCAAGGCAGAAATGCTGCCCCGAGTCCCGCAACCCTGAGTCCGCCACATGGGCAAATCGGATGGCCCCTTGCTGGTGCTGTGGAGGAAACCACAGGGCCCACCAGTGCTGCTACAAAGACTATACATGCAAAGGCTGCAAAGAGAAAGGGCACCTTCAGAGAATGTGCAGAAAAGGCTGTACTCACTGTGTCTCTGATGAGTTGGTTGATCACCGGTGCTCCAACACAGATGAAGATGAAGTTGGTTAAACCCTGGTACTAGAGTATGAAATCTTTACCTGCTCCACCAGAAGTTCTCCGTGGATGATGGAAGTGGACATCAAAGGGGTCCCAGTCTCCATAGAGATCGACACAGGTGAGCCAGTGTCTGTGATGAGCCAAAAGACCTTTGAAAAAATTTGGAGGAATCCTGCCACTCGACTAAAACTGTCTCCTGTCCAGGCAAAGCTGCTCACCTATACCAAAGGTAAAATCCAAATCATTAGCAGTGCAGACATCCAGGTCTCCCAGGGCGGCGTGTTGAACAAACCCCCACTGTGGATTGTAGCCGGTGACGGTCCCATGCTGCTGGGCAGGAATTGGATGAACCGGGTCCACATCAGGCGAAGTGGCGCTGTGGAAGAAAAGAGCACCACAGCCTACCTGCAGCAAGACCAGAAAATGGCTGCAGCACCACAAGCAGCAGACCTGTAATCAAAATGGCCTCCTCCATGCCACGAGTCAACATGGAGGAGCATCATGTGACATCGAGTGGCCAATCGGATTTGAAGGCTCCCTTAAAGGAGACCGGTAACCAAAAAAATTTAAAGGGGAATTTCCAACTATTTGAGTACACGGACTTTAAAGCTAAAGATTCAATTAAAGGGTGCAAGTATGAAAATGTATCCAGTGTAACCATGAATTGTGATGCTGGTTTAACTAATGTGACTAATGAGATGAAGGGCAGGTGTCAGTAAGGTTAAAACAAGTTTATTATGCATAACAGTAATGATAGAGATTGTGAAATGCCTAATGTAACCATGTCTGTTGAAACCAGGACACCCAAAAGTGATGCAAATGCTAGAATGTATAATGCAGGCTTGACTATGTGTGATCAGAGCCAAGGTGTCATGTATACCGGTAGGACACTGCCAAAGGACATTGGGTCCTACAGGGACATTCTGATGCCAATGGAACCCCCTGTGGGAGAACCCCAGGTCCAGCAGGCTACCTGACCATGTAGCCTGGACCTTTGGAACGAATGTGATGCCCCTGCAGGACACACTCAGCCAGTGGGAGCAGACCCACGACACGGACAGTGGTCAATGGGCAGCTCAGCCACCACCAATGGCAACCTGCACCAGACCAGCCCTACAACCCCTGGCCATCAGGGCCAATACCAGGAGCATGAGGCCAATACTCTCCAGTTTCCCTGGCAAACCCTGGGATGACCTGACCCTCATCCCCATTGGTGGACAAGGAGCCCACCCAGTCTTGTGGTCCTGCCCACCAACCCACAACTACCCACATCACAGAGCGTGCACACCACCCACTGCTGCCGTGGCTACCTGCCCGAGGGATCCCACAACAGTGACACCCACTTGGTTTGTGTGTGAGGGAGGGGAAACATATGAGGCCAGCCTCAAACACAGGGGTTATACCTGGTGACCACACAACCCTCACCACAACCTCCCATAGCCCAGCACTGATCACCTCCCCTGGTCATGACAACAAGGATATGAAAAATGCTCAGGGGGGAGTATTGTTGTGTAGGCATGCCTGTTTACTGTGTGATGTCTGTAACACTGTTATGCCTGATTGAATGTACCCTTGTACAGTACACACCTTACCGGTACACCAGAGGGTGCTGTTGCTGGAGACCCAGGGGTTGCCTGCACACGGCAGGTAACCCAGTATAAAAGGAATACACAGCTTGTTGGCTGCACTTAGGAGCTGCTAATAAAGGACTGCAGGTCTGCACAGTTTAAGTGCCATACCCTGCCTCGTGGAGTCATTACTAAAGGTCCCTACATATACTATATAAACAACCGGTTGCAAATTCCCAGATTAATTAGCTTGTTGCAATATATACTCGACCCCATATGACGATGTATCACATGCTAGTACCAAACACTTACATGGATCATACAACACAAGCAATTTATTTGAGCATAACAGTTTTCTAGCTTTTACAAAGGCATTTTCTTGGCTTTTAACCCATACCCATTCATCTCCTTTATGCAGTAAAGAGTGCAGTGGTTCTAACAGTGTGCTAAGACCCGGTAAGAAGTTACCAAAGTAGTTCAGGAGTCCTCGAAATGACCGCAGCTCTGTCATGTTCTGTGTTCTCGGTGCATTCTCGATTGCCTCCGTCTTCGAATCGGTGGGCCTGATGCCATCCGCCGCGATTCTTCTTCGCAGGAACTCCACTTCAGATGCCAGGAAAACACATTTTGAGCATTTTAACCTGAGCCCCATGCGATTAAGCCGACTAAAAACCTCGTCCAGGTTCTGCAAATGCTTGACGGTGTCCCGAACTGTAACCAAGATGTCGTCCTGGAAGACCACGGTGCACGGGACCGACTTCAGTAAGCTTTCCATGTTCCTCTGGAATATCGCCGAGGTTGATCAAATCCCAAACGGGCATCTGTTGTAAATGAAGAGACCTTTGTGCATGTTGATGCAGGTAAGGCCCTTCAATGATTCCTCCAGCTCCTATGTCATGTAGGCCGAGGTCAAATCCAGCCTTGTGAACGTTTTTCCTCCCGCCAGTATCGCAAATAGGTCATCTGCCTTTGGTAGCAGATATTGATCCTGCAGGGAGAAATGATTGATAGTTACTTTGTAATCGCCACAGATTCTGACGGTGCCATCTCCCTTGAGGACTGGAACAATTGGACTGGCCCACTCGTTGAATTCGATCAGCGAAATGATGCCCTCTCGTTGCAGCCGGTCCAGCTAGATCTCCACCCTCTCTCTCATCATGTACGGTACAGCTCTCGCTTTGTGATGGATGGGTCACGTCCCCGGAATCAGATGGATCTGCTCCTTGGAACTTCCCGATGCCTGGTTCGAACAGCGAGGGGAACGGGGAACTTGTATAGGACCTGGGCACACGTGAAGTATCATCAACGGTTGAGAGTGCTCGGACGTCATCCCAGTTCCAGCGTATCTTCCCCAGCCAGCTCCTGCCGAGCAGCGTGGGGCCATCGTCCGGTACCACCCAGAGTGGTAACTTGTGCACCGCTCCATCGTAGGAGACCTTTACAGTAGCACTCCCGATTATGGGAATCAGTTCCTTTGTGTACGTTCTCAGTTTAGTGTAAATGGGAGTCAGGACTGGCCTTGAAGCATTGCTGCACCATCATTTATCAAAAGTCTTTTTGCTCATAATGGACTGGCCCGCGCCTGTATCCAGCTCCATTGACACCGGGAGTCCATTTAATTCAACCTTCAACATTATCGGGGGACACTTTGTGGTAAATGTGTGAACCCCATATACCTCTGCCTCCTCGGTCTGAGGCTCTGGTTCGTCGCGATCCACCGTGGATCTGTCCTCCTCTGCAACATGGTGGTTTGCAGGATTAGGAGTCCGGGGAGCGTCGAGAGAGGCGGGAGTCAAGAGAGGCAGCGGCAGCGGCCTATAAAAGGCTCAGCAGTCCGGGGAGCGTTGAGAGAGGTGGGAGTCGAGAGAGGCAGCGGCCTATAAAAGGCTCAGCAGTCCGGGGAGCGTCGAGAGAGGCGGGAGTCGAGAGAGGCAGCGGCAGCAGCAGCGGCAGCGGCCGCGGCCTATAAAAGGCTCAGCAGTCCGGGGAGCGTCGAGAGAGGCGGGAGTCGAGAGAGGCAGTGGCCTATAAAAGGCTCAGCAGTCCGGGGAGCATCGAGAGAGGTGTACTTGTGCAGCTCCAGCTGAGAGAAGTCAAAAAAGAAGTAGAAAGAAATCAAGAGGTGACGTCACAGCCAACGTGGTAAGTGATTGGCTGCTGATTGGTGAGTAGTTTTTCTTTTTCTTTATTAGTCAGTAACTTTTAACATTGTTGTCGGCAATTTAAGTGTATCTAAGGGTTAAGTCATGGCAGGACAGCTCGGTCACGTGATATGCTCCTCCTGTACCATGTGGGAACACGGGGACAACACCAGTGTCCCTGACGACGACATGTGCGGGAAGTGTGTCCACCTCCGGCTACTGACGGTCCGCGTTGCGGAGTTGGAGCTGAAGGTGGATTCACTCTGGAGCATCCACGATGCTGAGAATGACGTGAGTATCACGTGTAGCGAGTTGGTCTTACCGCAGGAGAAGGGTCCACAGCCAGCGAGGGAATGGAAGACCAGTAGGAAGAGTAGTGCAAGGAAGGTAGTGCAGGGGTCCCCTGTGGTCATCCCACTGCAAAACAGATACACTGCTTTGAGTGCTGTTGAGGGGGATGACTCATCAGGAGCGGGCAGCAGCAGCCAAGTTCATGGCACCGTGGCTGGCTCTGTTGCACAGGAGGGCAGGAAAAAGAGTGGGCGAGCGATAGTGATAGGGGATTCAATTGTAAGGGGAATAGATAGGCGTTTCTGCGGCCGCAACCGAGACTCCAGGATGGTATGTTGCCTCCCTGGTGCAAGGGTAAAGGATGTCTCGGAGCGGGTGCAGGACATTCTAAAAAGGGAGGGAGAACAGCCAGTTGTCGTGGTGCACGTTGGTACCAATGACATAGGTAAAAAAAGGGATGAGTTCCTACGAAATGAATTTAAGGAGCTAGGAGCTAAATTAAAAAGTAGGACCTCAAAAGTAGTAATCTCGGGATTGCTACCAGTGCCACGTGCTAGTCAGAGTAGGAATCGCAGGATAGCTCAGATGAATACGTGGCTTGAGCAATGGTGCAGCAGGGAGGGATTCAAATTCCTGGGGCATTGGAACCGGTTCTGGGGGAGGTGGGACCAGTACAATCCGGACGGTCTGCACCTGGGCAGAATCGGAACCAATGTCCTCGGGGGAGTGTTTGCTAGTGCTGTTGGGGAGGAGTTAAACTAATATGGCAGGGGGATGGGAACCAATGCAGGGAGATAGAGGGAAACAAAAAGGAGGCAAAAACAAAAGACAGAAAGGAGATGAGGAAAAGTGGAGGGCAGAGAAACCCAAGGCAAAGAACAAAAAGGGCCATTGTACAGCAAAATTCTAAAAGGACAGAGGGTGTTAAAAAAACAAGCCTAAAGGCTTTGTGTCTTAATGCAAGGAGTATCCGCAATAAGGTGGATGAATTAACTGTGCAAATAGATGTTAACAAATATGATGTGATTGGGATTACGGAGACGTGGCTCCAGGATGATCAGGGCTGGGAACTCAACATCCAGGGGTATTCAACATTCAGGAAGGATAGAATAAAAGGAAAAGGAGGTGGGGTAGCATTGCTGATTAAGGAGGAGATTAAGGCAATAGTTAGGAAGGACATTAGCTTGGATGATGTGGAATCTATATGGGTAGAGCTGCAGAACACCAAAGGGCAAAAAACGTTAGTGGGAGTTGTGTAAGACCTCCAAACAGTAGTAGTGATGTTGGGGAGGGCATCAAACATGAAATTAGGGGTGCGTGCAATAAAGGTGCAGCAGTTATAATGGGTGACTTTAATATGCACATAGATTGGGTTAACCAAACTGGAAGCAATACGGTGGAGGAGGATTTTCTGGAGTGCATAAGGGATGGTTTTTTAGACCAATATGTTGAGGAACCAACTAGGGGGGAGGCCATCTTAGACTGGGTGTTATGTAATGAGAGAGGATTAATTAGCAATCTCGTTGTGCGAGGCCCCTTGGGGAAGAGTGACCATAATATGGTGGAATTCTGCATTGGGATGGAGAATGAAGCAGTTAATTCAGAGACCATGGTCCAGAACTTAAAGAAGGGTAACTTTGAAGGTATGAGGCGTGAATTGGCTGGGATGGATTGGCGAATGATACTTAAGGGGTTGACTGTGGATGGGCAATGGCAGACATTTAGAGACCGCATGGATGAACTACAACAATTGTACATTCCTGTCTGGTATAAAAATAAAAAAGGTAAGGTGGCTCAACCGTGGCTATCAAGGGAAATCAGGGATAGTATTAAAGCCAAGGAAGTGGCATACAAATTGGCCAGAAATAGCAGCGAACCTGGGGACTGGGAGAAATTTAGAACTCAGCAGAGGAGGACAAAGGGTTTGATTAGGGCAGGGAAAATGGAGTATGAGAAGAAGCTTGCAGGGAACATTAAGACGGATTGCAAAAGTTTCTATAGATATGTAAAGAGAAAAAGGTTAGTAAAGACAAACGTAGGTCCCCTGCAGTCAGAATCAGGGGAAGTCATAACGGGGAACAAAGAAATGGCGGACCAATTGAACAATTACTTTGGTTCGGTATTCACGAAGGAGGACACGAACAACCTTCCGGTTATAAAAGGGGTCGGGGGATCTAGTAAGGAGGAGGAACTGAGGGAAATCCTTATTAGCCGGGAAATTGTGTTGGGGAAATTGATGGGATTGAAGGCCGATAAATCCCCAGGGCCTGATGGACTGCATCCCAGAGTACTTAAGGAGGTGGCCTTGGAAATAGTGGATGCGTTGACAGTCATTTTCCAACATTCCATTGACTCTGGATCAGTTCCTATGGAGTGGAGGGTAGCCAATGTAACCCCACTTTTTAAAAAAGGAGGGTGAGAGAAAACAGGGAATTATAGACCGGTCAGCCTGACATCGGTAGTGGGTAAAATGATGGAATCAATTATTAAGCATGTCATAGCAGTGCATTTGGAAAGAGGTGACATGATAGGTCCAAGTCAGCATGGATTTGTGAAAGGGAAATCATGCTTGACAAATCTTCTGGAATTTTTTGAGGATGTTTCCAGTAGAGTGGATAAGGGAGAACCAGTTGATGTGGTATATTTGGACTTTCAGAAGGCGTTCGACAAGGTCCCACACAAGAGATTGATGTGCAAAGTTAGAGCACATGGGATTGGGGGTAGTGTACTGACATGGATTGAGAACTGGTTGTCAGACAGGAAGCAAAGAGTAGGAGTAAATGGGTTCTTTTCAGAATGGCAGGCAGTGACTAGTGGGGTACCGCAAGGTTCTGTGCTGGGGCCCCAGCTGTTTACACTGTACATTAATGATTTAGATGAGGGGATTAAATGTAGTATCTCCAAATTTGCGGATGACACTAAGTTGGGTGGCAGTGTGAGCTGCGAGGAGGATGCTGTGAGGCTGCAGAGCGACTTGGATAGGTTAGGTGAGTGGGCAAATGCATGGCAGATGAAGTATAATGTGGATAAATGTGAGGTTATCCACTTTGGTGGTAAAAACAGAGAGACAGACTATTATCTGAATGGTGACAGATTAGGAAAAGGGGAGGTGCAAAGAGACCTGGGTGTCATGGTACATGAGTCATTGAAGGTTGGAATGCAGGTGCAGCAGGCGGTTAAGAAAGCAAATGGCATGTTGGCCTTCATAGCAAGGGGATTTGAGTACAGGGGCAGGGAGGTGTTGCTACAGTTGTACAGGGCATTGGTGAGGCCACACCTGGAGTATTGTGTACAGTTTTGGTCTCCTAACCTGAGGAAGGACATTCTTGCTATTGAGGGAGTGCAGCGAAGGTTCACCAGACTGACTCCCGGGATGGCGGGACTGACCTATCAAGAAAGACTGGATCAACTGGGCTTGTATTCACTGGAGTTCAGAAGAATGAGAGGGGATCTCATAGAAACATTTAAAATTCTGACGGGGTTAGACAGGTTAGATGCAGGAAGAATGTTCCCAATGTTGGGGAAGTCCAGAACCAGAGGTCACAGTCTAAGGATAAGGGGTAAGCCATTTAGGACCGAGATGCGGAGGAACTTCTTCACCCAGAGAGTGGTGAACCTGTGGAATTCTCTACCACAGAAAGTTGTTGAGGCCAATTCACTAAATATATTCAAAAAGGAGTTAGATGAGGTCCTTACTACTAGGGGGATCAAGGGGTATGGCGAGAAAGCAGGAATGGGGTACTGAAGTTGAATGTTCAGCCATGAACTCATTGAATGGCGGTGCAGGCTAGAAGGGCCAAATGGCCTACTCCTGCACCTATTTTGTATGTTTCTATGTTCCTAGCAGGGTTGGCAGCTCACCTGCACATACATTGGAGGTGTCCCATTGTTCCTCAGCCCTTGCAAACATATCCTTTGAAGCGGCATGAATGGAAACGATGATTATGCCCGCAGCGTCAACAAGGTGTTAATGGCCTTGCATTCGCCACCCTTGATGCTGGACTCTGAGACATCTGCAGATGTGCAGCTGCAGGCATGTGAAGCCTGCCCTATCCATTATGGCTCAAAAACAACACTACTTTGTTCACAGTACTTGCAGCAGCACTTATGTGCTCAGAGATTTGTTTGCTATTATCACTGGTGGCGATGAATGCCAGGGCTATCGCGATGGCTTTATTCAAGGTTGGGGTCTCTGCAGTCAAAAGTTTGCGAAGTATTACTTCATGGCCAATGCTAAATACAAAGAAATCCCTGAGCATGTGCTCCAAGTGTCCTTCAAATTCTCAATGTCCTACAAGGCTGGGCGACATAGCTCGCCACTTCCTGGCCTTCAAGACCACTTGTACGTGCAGAACTGATACCTCGCCATCAGAATGCTTTCCTTTGGGTTTAGATGCTCCCGGACCAGTGTGCACAAATCATCGTACGACTTCTCTGTGGGTTTCGCTGGAGCAAGCAGATTTTTCATGAGGCCATATGTTGGTGCCTCGCAAACGGTGAGGAGGATCGCCCTTCGTTTGGCAGCGTTCGCTTCTCCTTCCAGCTCGTTGGCCACAAAGTATTGGTCGATTCGCTCCACGAAGGTTTCCCAATCATCTTCCTCCGAAAATTTCTCCAGGATGCCCACTGTTCTCTGCATCATTGCGGTGGGGTTTGTCATCTGCATCTCATCACCAGTTGTTATGTATTATAAAGAGTCTGACCAGATACTCTGAGCTCAAAGTAAGGTGTGACTGCAGTCTTTATTACCGGTCTCCAGCCTGTGAGGCCTCCTTATGTACAGATGCTACCAAGGGATTGTGGGATCTCTTGGGACTCCAGGGGATCAGCCCTCTGGTGGTTAAACAAGGTATTTACAGGTTTACATATATGACACTAACCATTTTACCAAGTTTTTTACGAGGTTCACATCCCTTAGGGGTTATGGGCCCGCATTTGATGGACTCACCGCCCACTGCCGCGACATTCATCTTCGGTTTTCGCCCAATGTCACTTTCCATTTGGGCTAGAGTGGGTGGGAGGGGAGAACTGCCGGGAAACGCCTGCTGACATCAGCGGACGGCCGAGTGGTACAACTGAGTTCCCACCCGTTGAGTTCCCATATTCATGTGAGTGGGAATCAGCGGGTGTCGGCGCCAGAACGGAGATGGAGCGCTGGTCTGTCCCCGACGGTAGGTCTGAAGATCCTGAAAAAAAGGTTAGTAAACATTTTTTGACAGCGACTTACCTGTATGGGGTCTTCAAATGGATTTTTTTTCCTGATGATATTAATTTTCAGGTCTTCAACCCCCCGAGGGCCCGCCTCCAACCTCGGTGGCACTTGGGCACCTCTGCTGCCGAGAATGAGAGCTCCCGCTGGCTGCCACCCAGATTGGCGGTGTATGTTGCAGCTTTGCTGCACGCTGACCTTCGAGGGACCTGGGTGATTGAAACCCCACCCAAAGAACCGTCAGAGACTCGGCGGCCATCGGCGGTCCTTTGGGTGGCACTTGGGCGGGCGGGGGCCTTCATCAAATTCAGGCCCACATCTGGTAAGTGTGTTGGGTTTTCAACAACTCTAGATTGGCTTGACTAGTTGACAGCTGCCGAAGTGGTATAAAAGCTACTATTTCACAACTGTTCAATTTCCAATCTTAGAAGCTGGAGCCTTCAGAATTCAGAATACACTTTTCAGCTTTATAGAGAAACTCTCTGTCCAGTTTCACCTCTTTGGAGCAACCTCTCTTATCATTCACAAATCGCTTCTGTCATCTCAACTTCAGTTGCTATCTATTCCAGCAGCATCGGTGCCCTGCAAAAAAAAATCACCGTGGTCCTCAGAATCCCACCACGATCTGCCCCAAAATCAACATCACCAGGCACACCAACATCACCAGGCATACCAGCCGCAACAACAACAACACCAAACCTCTCCGCAATCACCTGATACTGCACAGGACACAGCGTTTTAGCACCCGACCACATTGCTGCCTGGAATGCCAGGGATGGTCTCACCATGGCCAGATTTACTTCACTTGATGCTGTACACCCTGGCTGCCACATGATGTGTCAGGTTGGCACCACCCCACACCAACACCATAAAGCATCCCTGTAATGCCCAAGCCATTCCTTTCACACTCACCACTATTGTGGGTACCGTCATGCCTCAGCATTTACTGCAACTCACTAAGCCACTTCCAAAGATGCACACAGATCTGTCCAAGAAGGTAAAGTTTTGTAAATAAAGATTTCAATGTTTGACAACACATTAGCAGAAATGTTACATAAGCATTGACAATAACACCCAAATGCCTACCCATGTGTGCTGTTAGTTGGTATGATTAGACTAGGATGAGGGTGAGTGTGAGGGGTAGCTAGTGAGATGGAGAAGTGATAATGTAGACAGAGAGGGAGAAGTGCAAGTTAGTGTGAGTAAGGATATGTAGGAGTAGGAGAGGGAAGGCAGAGTGATTGGGGATGTGATGAGTGGCACAGAAGGATGAGGTTGAGTGTGGCTTTGCAGTAATTTTTCGTGATCCACTGAGATCAATGAAAGGTTTGCCGCCACTGCAGCCATGTCCTCCTTACGACATCCCTGCTTGTACCCTCCTGTCCAACGTGCAACCAGGCTGCGTTGGTGTCCTGGGGAGGGCTCTTCCACCTATTGGAAGGGAAGAGAACCTCCCTGTGTGCTGTGGCTCCTTCCTTAAGTATCTGGAGGGAGTGATGGGAGAGCCTGGGTACAGCTGTGCACCTCTGTGCAGTGCTTGCAGCACCTCAATGCTGCAGAACACTGACAGCACGACTGTCAAAATGTATGTGGACATGGTCCGTTTAAGGAAACTGACTGATGACGTATCATCAGATGACATCATCAGACAGACCCGCTTCCTTTTAATTGGCCGGGAACCTTGCAAAGCGAACTTAGTAAGCCCAATCTAAGGAAAGTCGTGGGGGAAGCTGACATGGAGCCAGGAGCAGGGTCGCAGCCCCCCTTGGATGTCGCCCGCCTCTCTCCTGCCTCGGTAAGAAAAATTGAGCCCTAAGTTGCTGTATTACACAACAGTAAATGAACAATTTATTGACAGAAAAAATTGCAGGGTTACAGTACTGATACCAATACCAGTGTTGCTGCTCCAATTATATTAGTTAGCCCTTAATGGTTTCAACCTTTGCTCATTGGTAGCACTCTCACCTCTGAGTCATAAGGTTGAGTGTTCAAGACCCACTCCAAAGACTTGAGCACAAAATCTAGATTGACACTCTAGTGCAGTACTGAGGGAGTGCTGCACTGTTGGAGGTCTTTTTGATTCTCAGGTAGACGTAAAAGATCTCATGGCACTATTCGAAGATGAGCAAGGAAGGTCTCCACTATCCTGGTCAATATTTATCACTCAACCAACATCACTAAAAGAGATTATCTAGTCATTATCTCCTTGCTGTTTGAGAAAAATTGCTATGTGCATATTGGCTGCCGAGTTCCGACATTACATCAATGACTACACTTCAAAAGTCATCATCTTAGGCAGTCCCTCGGAATCAAGGAAGACTTGCTTCCACTCTTAAAATGAGTCCTTAGGCAGCTGAACAGTCCAATATGAGAGCCACAGTCCCTGTCACAGGTGGGACAGATAGTCGTTGAGGGAAGGGGTGGGTGGGACAGATTTGCCGCACGCTCTTTCTACTGCCTGCGCTTGATTTCTGCATGTTCTCAGCGATGAGATGTGAGGTGCTCAGCGCCCTCCCGGATGCACTTCCTCCACTTAGGGTGGTCTTTGGCCAGGGACTCCCAGGTGTCAGCGGGGATGTTGCACTTTATCAGGGAGGCTTTGAGGGTGTCCTTGTAACATTTCCTCTGCCCACCTTTGGTTACTTCATTGGCTATAAAACATTCTGGGATGTCCTGAAAGCAAGGAAGGCACTATATGCAAGTTTGTTTGTTAATATATCTTGTGAATTTACATTGAGACATGAGTGTAATCTGTAATGAATAGAAAAGGATAAAAGTTATTCCATTCATATAAGTGATATATTATGTGACATAATTATTGCACAATATTAATATTACATTAGTTTCTAAGCTAAGAGAAATCAATACATGCAAGTTAGAATAGCTAAAGAAAGTTAATGATAGCAGAGGAGCTTGATTATCTAATGCCATTTCACTGCCTGCTGCATCATTGCATTTCAATGAAAATAAATACGGTGCAAAAAATTAAAATGAAATTGGATTGCAAATTAATTGAGTGTATTTGAAAATTAAGGAAATGATCTGCTGACTTTTAGTTCAGCTTGATAGTTTGAGTTGTCTGTTGATGATGTTCATGGTTACTAGCAACAGCAGAATATTCCTGCTTCAAAATATTTTGAGTTAGGAAGTAGAGCCTGTCTCAGAAACTCTTTTGTCATTCTTTGACAATTCTATGGGGTTATATGTATGCTCACAATGCTGTGATATCAATGACATGGTTTTCAGCTGAGAGCAAAATGGTAAAACATGTGCTCATAGTGCAAAACTTTTTCATTCAGTTAAGGCAGTTCATTGCAAAAATTGGGATATGGCGATTTTGCATTGAATGGATTCAATTATCTTAAGTATTTAATCACATCAAATGGCATTCACTGTGTTTCTCTTACTACACTTGCATTTATATAGCACCTGTAACACAGCCACTTCAGATGGGCGTGATCAGACAAAATTTGACACCGAGCCACATAAGCAGATATTAGAACAGGTAACCAAAAGCTTGGTCAGCAAGGTAGGTTTTAAGTAACATCTTAAAGGAGGAAAGAGAGATAGAGAGACAAAGAAGTTAAGTGAGGGAATTCCAGAGCTAGGGTCAAGGTAGTTGAAGGCACGGCTGCCAAGGGTGAAGCGATTAAAATCAGGGATGCACAAGATGCCAGAATTGGAGGAGCGTTAAACATCAACTATAGTGACTATCAGTTCCAGTAACACTGAATTTATTGATCATACATAATTAACATTCTGCTACAGAGCACAGTATGTAAAACAGCCTTGCAAATTGAGATTCAACGGGCCTGATTTAGTGCCAGCCTGACCAATGTAACCAGGACTGCTGTGGTCTGAAAATGACTATGGATCGCTTACCAAACCACTTACACTCGTTCTCTGGCCATTGCTATTTTGGAAGAGGTCTTCTGATCGGGGTCCTATACTTATTTGTCCCAGGCAGTAATTTCAGAAAATTGCCATCTTTTTTATTTTCATTTCTGTGAGGCCAGGAGGAGTCGGAGTGTTACTCTGGGCTCCAAAAGAATATTTTGGGCCACTGCCACCCCAGGCTTATCCAGCCTCCCCCTTCTATGCTCGGTCCCTCTTCCCCCTGCCAGGTGGCTAACTGTCCAACCCAGCTGGAATTCTTCCACTGGCCACCGGGCGAGCTGCAGCAGAATGCCCACTTGGTACATTTGGCTAATGAAGTCCGAACCTCAAAATGGCTCAGACCTCCCCGCTGGACTAGTCAGCGAACGCTCAACCTGCTCTGCTGGTTGGTCGCCCAAAGGTCTTAATCTACCTCAATATGTTTTCTCAGGATTATAAAAATAAATCATAGGATGGGTGCTTTGACAGCAAGATGTCACTAACATTGATAAGAGAACGTTTTTGAATGCAGGGCAGGTCATTGATATGTATTTGTTGAAGGGTATTAGGGTTTTAGGGGTATTAGGGAGTATCTTGCAGTAGATAGATTATCAGTCAACTCCTTATTATACCTTTTTTCAACAATTTATTCAATCAATAATTCCCTGAATCATTCCTTGCTCTGTTGCTGATGTTATTCAACGAAAGCTCTTTCACTTGGTCTCATTTACAATTCAATGTCATTGCACCTGGCAGTTTTATAGACACCATATTTGATTTAAAATGAGTTGATGATTCAGACTTATACATCAGTAATAGGTCAAGGGATCAAGCAGTCCAATTTCAAACACACAACAATATCCATTGATCAAGATCCCCTGTTGGAAAACGTATGATTACATCCAATCGTCTAAGAAAAATCCACTGAATCGCATGAAAAGTAATATTTAAAACTAATGTAATCACAGTTACATGACTGTGATAGACTTTGAACTAGCCAAAATGTTGTAATTGCATGGAATTTAAATCCATTTAAATATGGTTCATATTTATTAATAGTACGGTTTAAATAAATATCTGATGTTTTCAATATTTCCTAAGTTCCTCCATTCCCCCAACCCTACATATAAGAACATAAGAACATAAGAAATAGGAGCAGGAGTAGGCCATACAGCCCCTCAAGCCTGCTCCACCATTTAATACGATCTTCACTGATCTGATCATGGGCTCAGGTCCACTTTCCTGCCCGCTCCCCATAACCCCTTATTCCCTTATAGGTTAAGAAATTGTCTATCTCTGTCTTAAATGTATTCAATGTCCCAACTTCCACAGCTCTCTGAGGCAGTGAATTCCACAGATCCACAACCCTCTAAGAAAATAAATTTCTCCTCAGCTCAGTTTTAAATGGGCGGCCCCATATTCTAAAATTATGCCTCCTAGTTCTTGTCTCCCCCATCAGTGGAAACATTCTCTCTGCATTCACCTTGTCAAGCCCCCTCATAATTTTATACATTTCGATAAGATCACCTCTCAATCTTCTGAATTCCAATGAGTAGAGGCCCAACCTACTCAACCTTTCCTCATAAGTCAACCCCCTCATCTCCGGAATCAACCAAGTGAACCGTCTCTGAACTGCCTCCAAAGCAAGTATATCCTTTCGTAAATATGGAAACCTAAACTGCATGCGGTATTCCAGGTGTGGCCTCACCAATACCCTGTATGACTCTAACAAGACTTCCCTGCTTTTATACTCCATCCCCTTTGCAATAATGACATGTCATGTACAGATGAAAGAAGCAATCTATCACTGATGTGATAGGTTCTAACAATGAGGTAAGCGGTGTATTTGCTTCATGGGTTCTTTGCTTAAGAATTCATAGCAACACATTGCTGTAAAGAACTAGCTGGGTAATTAGCAGTACCACTCTCAAAATCATCGCAAACATCACATTTCCTGACCATCAACACATTTGCATTGCAATGATATTCATTAGGCCAGCATTATTTCAATGACAATTTTAGAAATCATCTGTCATATATGATTATTCGGATATGAGTGAGTGTGACATTTATTGATTTAAATCACGCAATGGTGTAAGCTTTACTCACGTGGCATCACTTCAGGGTCTGCAGATGCATCCGTGGCTGTCCGAGAGTGCTTCCCCACGAGTGCAAGCACTCGCTCCTCCATCTCAGTGATATCACTGGGGACTGGTGGCCCACCACCCGTTCGCCTCTGCATGGACCTCATCATCGATAGCTTCTTCTGTAAAAGGTGACAGGACGACATGGCATGAGATCATTGCATGATATCATTGCTAGGTACTGTCACAGATACTGATACAACACATAACCGACAGATGTAATCATGATTATTATGATAATTATCATTGTTTACCTAAAGATGTACACTGTGACTGCAGGCTTTGATTAAAACATTCTCGGTGAAAGTGAAAGACCTCACATCTGATGATAGTCACTCATAACTGTTACAAATCAAATTATATAAATACATAAATACATGTAAATCAATGTAATACTTACTCTTGCGGATCCCACAAGGTCATTCCATCGTTTGCGGCATTGTTTGCCCTCAAGAACCTCGTTGGTCGCCGACGAGACGACCTCTGCTATCTCGGTCCATACCTTCTGGTATGCCTTTGGGGTGGGCTTCCAACACCCTCTCTGTGTAACTTGATCTCCTGAGCAGGGAGGCATTTGTCTCGTCCAACAAACTCCTGGCTCTTTTACGCCCTCCAATCTGCTCCTCTCCCACCTCACTGCTCTCTCCAGCGTCAGTCTCCACAGCATGCTGTGATGCCTCCCCCTCTCTCTTCATTATAGGCCAAATTCGGTCAAATATGTGGCTGGTAACAGCTACTTTTTGTTTGCCTACTTGCTGTGAAGCTCTAAAGTCTCCCTCCTTCCTCTCAAAGCAGCGACACCACACCCAGACACACCTTCAGTCCCTCTGAGCTCTCTCTCTGTCTCCTCTTCTGCGCATGTCATGATGACTCTTGACCTCTGGAATCGTGGGAATCGAGCGTTGCCATGCCATTGCTAAGGACGGCCATACTTTACGGCAGAAGTTCAAAAAAATTTAACGCTACCGCCCATTTACTTTCACTCGCGGTAATGCCCATTTTCAAAGTGGAAACTAGGTGTTTTGAGAATGGGCGAGAAGCCGGCGATCTGAAAACTCTTTTTTACCGCCCACGCCGGAAATATCACCCATTTTGGGGCGATGACCACAAAAGTGGAGGTTCTCGTCCAAGGACCTTGCAAAAACAAAGTCGTAAAACCTAAATTAGACAATGCAAAGCCACAACACCCCTGGACGCTGTTGTGGAGCGAAGAATGATTAATGAAAGGATGTGACTTGAGAAGTTCTGTAAAAACAATCAAGCAGTCTTTGGCTTGAGGGGCCAGTGATCAAGTGAGATTAGCACACATTGACCATCTGCTAATTCAGGACATAAATATGAGGTAGGAAGAGATAACTTTTACTGCAGACAAGAACGAGTCCTTCGTTGGTCATCAAGGTGATGTTACCCAGGACAAGATAAGCTTCACCAGCACTTGGGTCTGGGTAACATAAAAAATACCCTTAGGTAGTTACTCGGCATGTGTTGTGCTGAACTATGTTTAGCTAAGTGTTCAACCTTTTTCATCTCCAGGCCAGGTCCAAGACCACCCCAACCTCTCTCATCAAGCTACAATATGCGGATGACGCCTGCATCTGCGCACATACAGAGGCCGAACTCCAAATCACAGTCAACGTATTACTGAGGTGTACGAAAGTATGGGCCTCACGCTAAACATCTGTAAGATAAAGGTTCTCCACCAACCTGTCACTGCCGCACAGCACTGCCCCCCAGTTATCAAGATCCATGGTACGGTCCTGGACAACGTGGACCATTTCCCATACCTCACGAGCCTCTTATCAACAAGAGCAGAAATTGACGACGAGATTCAACACCGCCTTCAGTGCGCCAGTGCAGCCTTCAGCCGCCTGAGGAAAAAAGTGTTTGAAGACCAGGCCCTCAAATCTGCCACCAAGCTCATGGTCTACAGGGCTGTAGTAATACCCACCCTCCTGTACAGCTCCGAGACATGGACCATGTACAGTAGATACCTCAAGTCGCTGATGAAATACCACCAACGATGTCTCCGCAAGATCCTGCAAATCCCCTGGGAGGACAGACGTACCAACATTAGCGTCCTCGACCAGGCCAACATCCCCAGCATTGAAGCACTGACCACACTTGATCAGCTCCACTGGGCAGGCCACATTGTTTGCATGCCAGACACGAGACTCCCAAAGCAGGCGCTGTACTCGGAACTTCTTCACGGCAAACGAGCCAAAGGTGGGCAGAGGAAACGTTACAAGGACACCCTCGAAGCCTCCCTGATAAAGTGCAACATCTTCACCGATGCCTGGGAGTCCCTGGCCATAGACCGCCCTAAGTGGTGGAAATGTCTCCGGGAGGGCGCTGAATACCTCAAGTCTCATCGCCGAGAGCATGCAGAATTCAAGTGCAGGCAGCGGAAAGAGTGTGCAGCAAACCTGTCCCACCCACCCTTTCCCTCAACGACTATCTGTCCCACCTGTGACAGGGACTGTGGTTCTCATATTGGGCTGTTCAGCCACCTAAGGACTCATTTCTAGAGTGGAAGCAAGTCTTCCTCCATTCAGAGGGACTGCCTATAATAATGATGATGTTTAGCTAAATATAATCATTGCTTCGGTGTAAGATTTAACTTCAGTTATATAAATAAAAATCTTCACGGTTAATCGACATTGTGCATATGTGGCTATAATTCCCAGAGTCACGAACACTGCAACGTAGGATAAAGACAAATTTCTTTTTAACTACACCACATCCCGTGAACGAAAAAAAAATGGATTGTGGTGAGCAAATGGAGATTGCGGGGAGGTGGTGGGGGCAGTCGGAGATCGCGGGCTCCGATTGCGGGGTGTATAATAAAATTAGCTTGGGCAGCCAGGCAAAGTACTCCTGCTCAGCCTGGTCCCCAATCAGCTCTGTAATTGCACTTACCTCATGGATCTGACCCTTCTTGCCTCCTTTTATCTCCCAGGATTCCTGAGCCCCGGAATCCCGGGCTCCATGATGATGATGATGATGGGTTAAAATGAAATGTTTAGGTGAAATGGAAGCACACAGCCTCCTTAAAAGATTTTACTGACCTAAGCATCTCCCGAGAGTGGCTTGGTACCTGCCCTTCCAACATGCTTCCATTAAAATTAAAAGTGAATAGACTGGAAACTGGTTAAGGTCAGGTTTGAAAATATAAACATTTTTACCTCCCATCCGCCACCAATCCTCCCATCCTTGGGTGTTAAAATCCCACTCCACCCCAACCCCAATCTCCACTCCTTCTAAATGATTCTGTTACGGAAGGAGTAAGATTGCTGACATGTTGCTGGGATTCCGGTGGCCCTAGGGGGATGAAATTGATTTTCGCCCCATTTGGGAGTGGTAACTTTTGGGAGGTAGGAAACTTGGCGTCAGGTGCCAATGTTTTCCCCCTCAGCAAAAATTCGCTTTAATGCTCCCGAAAGGAAGTGTAGCGCTAACAGGGTGCATGCTTCAGCAGCGCTGCACTCTGGGCCGTGCAGCACTGCCGCATACAAGGACACTTCCCTCACTTAAAGGGAAGGGCCATTGCTGCAGGCTCTGGACCATCAAGGGAGCAGAGGACCTGTACAATCAGCCCGGCACTCAATAAGAGTATCAGGCTGAGCGATCGTGGGTAGGACCCCTGAAAAAAATGGAGGATCACAGCGATAATAAAGGTAAGTTTTCTTCTACTTACCTCGGCCACCTCATCTTTAATTATCACTGCGGTAGCGGCCGGCCACCCAATCCATGCCTCCTGCAGTTGCCGGTGTTTTTGCCTGGCGATGCTGCGACGTCCCCTTTACCTTCGATCCGCAAGGCTGGAGCTAACACCCACTCGCCCCGGGCCTTGCGAGCCATGGAGCAATATCCCCCACGGGGCAGAAAGGGGTCGATGCATGGCACTAGGGGGTCGCCACGCATGCCGATGACATCATCGGCGGTTGCGTGGCGGCCCAGGGCTTCACCGCAGGATGCGGTGCTGCCATGATAACGCCTCCGCAAACTCCCGGGCAATTTCCTGGAAGCCAGCAGCGCCCCCCCCAACACCCCCACCCCCAGCATCACAAAAAGGGGCAATTTCACCCCTCTAGATTGCCCAACCAGCGGAAATAATTTTTCTCCATATATCCTATGAGTTCCCTTTAATGTCTTGAAAACTTTGATCAAATCACCCCCTTAATCTTTTATACTCCAGAGAATACAACCCGAGTTTGCATAATCTCTCCTTGTAATTTAACCAGTAAATCAACACTGCACTCCTTCCAAGGATAATATATCCTGTCACTTCTCTAACTTTTCCCAGTTCTGACGAAGGATCATCGACCTAAAAGGCTCAAGAAAAGCCCTCTTACCGTCAGAAAGCAGCAGCCAAGAAGTGGAGTCCAGTGGCCGCTGATTTAGGGTCGAATGGCCGCTGCCAGCGAATTTCTCATCGGTGATGTTTCCGACTGTCCCCACTTCCGTCCTACTGCCGACCCCTTCTAAGTGCGTCATCAAAGGGCGCACCTCAATCTAAATTCAGGGGAAAAAATCTCTGGGTCGCCAAGCGGTGTCCCTGGCAGCTTTTTCTATCGGTGCACTGTGTTCGAAGTGTGTGCGACATGGCAGTGCGCCGGTTATTCAAGGGGAGGATGCACTTCCGTGGCCACCATTTGATTTTTTTTCTCGGCCAACTGCTAGATCGGCCTGACAATTATGCCCCCCCCCCCCCGGATTCGGCCGGGTCTCCAACAGACAGTCTGGCAACCCTGAAATTGCCCTGTTTTGCACCTCCCGTTAACGCATCCGGGGGCGGTAACGGGGTGCAAAACTGTTTTAGACCGGGTGGGGTTGGTGGGAGGGAGGGGGAGGGCACTACCAGCTCCTGCGAATTTGCTCGGGAGTAAGCGGAGGTGCTATCATGGTAGCGCCGCACCCCGCTGGTAGCGCGCTGGGCCGCCACGTAACCAGCAATGACATCATCGCCGTTCATGGCAGCCCCTTTCCACCCTGCAACATAAATTGGCCAGCGCCCACGAGGTTGCCGCGAGCTGTGTCAGTGACAGCATCGTGGGTCGCAAACTGGGTCGACATCCGCTCGCGGGGCGAAAGTTAAAGGGGAGATGGTAAGTGCCGCGCGCTGCCATTTTTTACATTTGTCTGACTCACCGGTTGGCCCCTTCTGTGTCTCCTTCGCGTGGTCCCAGCTACCATTGTGCAGCCAACATCTGTTTGGGTGCCGGGCTGCGGCCTCAGTACGCCTCAGCAACCCGGTGGCCCAGTGGAGGCCATCAGAGGCCTGGCAGAGTGCACAGTGGCCCTTCCTTTTAACAGAAGGGGAGGGGCGTATACACGCTGTCAGCACTACACAGAGCAACCGCGTAGTGCTGACGAACATGCCGAGTAGTGCCCCCGAACCCACCCAAACAGGAAGTGGAGCGTGCGACATTGCGCTCCACTTCCTGTGAAGGGCATTAATCGCACTTTCGCGGCCGGGGCGGGACTTCCACACCGGGTGCAGAAAGTCCCTCCCCGACTCGGTTACTGCCGCCAAACGGGGCGCTGGAGAATTTTGCCCCGAAATTTCTCCAAATATTCTTATACCTCAGGCCCCTGACACTAACGATGAATCATGGTTCATCTCTGCACTGTCTCCAGTGCTTAAACGTCTGTCATATTTTGGATTGGATACTGTATTCAACATGTGGTCTGTCCAAAGCACTAGACCTCCTCTGACCCAAACTCTATTGTTTTGATTATGTTGATTTTTACTCTGCATTGGTTGTACATGTTTATCAGGACTGTACTAGAACTCATGGTGGGGGGGATTTTCAATGGCCCTGCCTGGGCGGTAACTTGGCAACATGGAATGCCCACCCATTGTTGACCTGCCAGATTGTCATTCCATTAGTTTTGATTGTCATTCTATTGACAGTAATAAAATAGCTTTTGTGCCGACAGTTAGGATGATTCTGAATACTATCATTAAGTCAGAGTGTTTCAATTTCAAGTTTGTATGTTTAGCTCCCTCACACTGTTGGACCAAAAATCTGCCCTAAGCTGAAGAAATCGTAAAGTTTCTGTTTAAAGAATGGACTCAGTAGAATATTTTGTGGATTTTATGGGAGATAGGTGAAAAAGCTGGTTTTGTTAAAACTCCAGAGACCGCATGACAGTTAGCTGTTACAAAAGAACTATTAGTCATCCAGAACGGGTTTGCCCACCAGTCACAGCTTAAGGAAGGGGGCCACGAATATTGACAAAAGAGCTGTCGGCCAGGAAGGGGGGGATATTGACAAAGCCATTCTAATACGCAAAAGCACTTTTCACCTCCATCTCAGGAGGAAAAACAGAACGATGAAGCCACTAGCCTGGCCAGCCAAGGAGGAGCCGGGTGTTTCCCAACACAAAGACTCAGAGATGCCCAGATTAAGGGGCATCAGCCCATTCCACATGGGTTGGATGGCCCATCACTGACTAAGTACCTGTTCTTAGAAACAAAGGGATTTTAAAGATTGGTGGGAAAGATAGGGGTAGCAAGACTCCCATAAAAACAGGGTCTTTTCCACTTTATTTTTAGCTTGGAGTTTGGAGTGATGCTTGGAGCTTGCAGCTTGCAGTTTGTATCTAGAGAGAGCCCTCTCTCCCTCTCGCTACATCAAGATCGATGTACCAGAGGAAAAGGCCGCAGAACCGCAGAAGAAGCCACCGAGACTGAAGACCAGGCAGTGACTTCCCACAGCTGAGCTGAGAAAGGAAACCGGCTGCGTGTGAAGGTGAGCCTGGTCGCGAGTGTCCCAAGCCAGTAACCAGATATTCCAGGCAAGCTGGGTAAGGGCTCAGAGTTTTCTCAGAAGTGAAGCTTTTCAGGGCTATACTGGGGAGGGGAATTCATTGGTAGGGGTAGAGTTAGAATCCACCAGGAAATTATTGCATGTTACTCGGTCTCATTTCTGTACTGTATGTATGTTGTTTGTAACCTGGATTTTATTCTCCAGAGACAGTGATTTTGTTTAGTAGTGCATGTTTTAGCCAGTGTATGTTAGAGCAAATAAATATAAGTACGATTTTTTCACCGAAGCATTCCTGTCCATGACTCATTTCATTTACACTCTGAATAATAATTCCTGGATCTAGAACTTTTGTAAGGCGGGGGTGATTCGAACCGTCCGTCTAGCAATTGGGCTCGGATCAAAACCGCTTACAAAGCCCATTGCACATTGTGCCATTGGTATTTTCTATTCAAAATAAGTTTCCAACCAGGACAACAGAAATACAAATAAAACAAGGTTAAAGCTAATGCTAGTTTATGTTATGGTATCATTTTGAGAAGAGGTAGTGGTAATAGCATTCTTCAATATTAATTAACAGTAGATAATTTTAAAAGCTTTTGAGTTTTGTGTTTGTAAGTTTGATTATTACTGAAGCAGATGACTGGTTATTGAAAATTAAATTCCAGTGGATGTCAGTTATATAAACCAGCATCATAGATGAGCCCTGAATTATAAACATCACAACTAAGTTTATAGAAAGCACAGCAATATATCCAGTTTTTATTCATCTCAGTGGAGTACTAATCTGGTAATCTGCTCTCTCCTGACAAAATCTTCAGTATAAGGATCCTATTACACGAAACAAAACAGGATAAATTATGTGCTTGTCTTTTTTATTAATGACATCATTAATGGTTCGCTAACACCCAAGGGGCAATTTCAGTAATTCACCTGCATTTTACAAAGTACAGCAATCACAAAAAAATTTAGTCAATTAATTGCAGAGTGCATAGTGTGGCTCAGTAATCCAACCGCATTTGTCAGAGATGAAGTCTGCTTCAATAACAAGGTTCTGGGAATAACCACTAAATGATTCCATACAAAATGACACAATTTGTGTTTAAAATTATAATGATAGTGTCTTATTAAGTAACAGGGTAAATATGATTAAGATACTAGTCACTAAACATTGTTTGGCCCAACAATGCAAAGTTTCTGTAAATTCATCCAGGTCAACGTTAAGATGTCACGATTGCTGTAATTAATTAGATGACCAGATTTTTGGGCGGGAAGTTTCCTTGTCAATATTTTCAAGCTGATATTGGCTTTATACCTATTATAACCAGTTCTTCATTTGTCCCTACAGCCATTACTACTAACAGAATAGAATAACTAATGATGCAGCACAGAAGGAGGCCATTGGGCCCATTGTGGCTGTGCCGGCTATTTGAAAGAGCTATCCAATTGGTCTCACTCCCTTGCTCTTTCCCCAGAGTTCTGCAGATTTTTCCACTTCGAGTATTTATCCAATTCCTTTTTGAAAGTTATTATTGAATGTTTCCACCATCCTTTCAGACAGTGCATGCCAGATCATAACAACTCGCTGCGTAATATATTTTTCCTCAAATCCCCTCTGGCTCTTTTGGCAATTATCTTAAATCTGTGTTGACTGGTTACCGACCCTCCTGCCACTGGAAACAGTGTCTGCTTATTTACTCTATCAAAACCCTTCATGATTTTGAACATCTCTATCAAATCTCTCCTTAACCTTCTCTTCTCCATGGAGAACACCCCAGTTTCTCCAGTCCCTCCATGTTGCTGAAGTCTTTCATGTCTGGTACCATTCTAATAAATCTCCTCTGCACCCTCTCCAGGGCCTCAACGTCATTCCTAACACCTGGTGTCCAAAATTGGACATAATACTTCAACTAGTGTTTTAAAAAGGTTTAGCATAACTTCCTTGCTTTTGTAGTCTATGGAGCCGAAATTGCCCCCTTTTTAAAGAGCCGTTACTGCCTCAAAGAGGCGGTGACGGTGCAGAAAGCACTCACCGCTTGGTCGGCGCAGAGTCACCGACAATCACGACATTACCCTAATTTTTTTGGGGGGCGGTGGACATCCCCGCCTCGCCAGTGTTCCCGCCCCGTCGACCCCTTACTGACTGGCAGCAACCCCCTTTCCGCCCCGCCTAAGGAATTGCCCCGCAGGAATTTGCCCCATGGGAAATTGCCCCACGGGAGCAGATCTGCCTCTGCTCAGTGTCCCGACAGCTTTTCCCTGCAGGAAGCTGCTATTGGCTGGGTGGCACTGCAGCTGCCGCCATGTTATTTTAATTGCCAGCCGACTCTGAGGTAGGCCCGACAATGGTGGCCACAGGTTCGGTTGGGCCGCCAACAGGCAGCCCTGCACCCCCTCTTGGGTGCCGGTAAGCTGACCCGGCCGAAACCCTCCCCGGTAGCTCAGTGGGTGCTACTAAAGTGGCTGCAGAATTCACTGCTCTCCCCTTTAACTGAAGAGGAGGGACGTTGCTACGCGTTAGCGTGACGCAGGACGTCCATTTTGTGCTGACATCACCAGCAACACGCTGCCGTCATCAGCGCGGCGCTGATGACACATACCGACGATTGCCCCGCTCCCCATACACTTCCACTCTGCCGCAACCCGACTACCACCTGGAACAAAAAAAAGTACAAAGAGCTGAAATTCGCTCTACTCTTCAAGATCAGTGAGCGCGCCCCCTTTCAATCGGAAGGCAATTTCGGCCCCTATGCCTCTATTTATAAAGCCAAGGATTCTGTATGCCTTTTTAATAGCCTTCCCAACTTGTCCTGCCTCCTTTTCTGTTTTTGGACCTCATTAAAATTGTACCTTTTATATTATATTGCCTCTCCTCATTCTTCCTACTTTCTCTGCATTACATTTCATCTGCCATGTGTCTACCCATTTTAGCATTATATCTATTTCCTCCTAAAGTCTGTCCATTGGTTACTATATTTTCAAGTTTTGTTTCAGCTGCAGACTTTGAAAATATGTCCTGTATACCCAAGGCCAAGTCATTAATATATATCAGAGCAGGAGACCTAACACCGACTGCTTGGTGATACCATTGAGCACACTTGTCTCTGAGTCAGTAGATTGTGGGTTCAAATCCCACCCCAGGGACTTGAGCACATAAAGCTGGACTGACACTCCAGTCTTTCGAATGAGACATTACATAAGAACATAAGAATTAGGAACAGGAGTAGGCCATCTAGCCCCTTGAGCCTGCTCCGCCATTCAACAAGATCATGGCTGATCTGGCCGTGGACTCAGCTCCACTTACCTGCCCGCTCCCCATAACCCTTAATCCCCTTATTGGTTAAAAATCTATCTATCTGTGACTTGAATACGTTCAATGAGCTAGCCTCAACTGCTTCCTTGGGCAGAGAATTCCACAGATTCACAACCCTCTGGGAGAAGAAATTCCTTCTCAACTCAGTTTTAAATTGCCTCCCCCGTATTTTGAGGCTGTGCCCCCTAGTTCTAGTCTCCCTGACCAGTGGAAACAACCTCTCTGCCTCTATCTTGTCTATCCCTTTCATTATTTTAAATGTTTCTATAAGATTACCCCTCATCCTTCTGAACTCCAATGAGTAAAGACCCAGTCTACTCAATCTATCATCATAAGGTAACCCCCTCATCTCCAGAATCAGCCGAGTGAATCGTCTCTGTACCCCCTCCAAAGCTAGTATATCCTTCCTTAAGTAAGGTGACCAAAACCGAAGCCCCGGCTGCCCTCTCAGGTGGACATTAAAGATCCCATGGCACTATTTCGAAGAAGAGCATGGGCATTCTCCCCGATGTCCTGGCCAGTATTTAGCCCTCAATCATCATAAAAAAAAACCCCAATTATCAAGTCATTATCACATGGCTGTTTGTGGGAGCTTGCTGTCGGCAAATTGGCTGCCGTGTTTCCCTTATTACAGTAGTGACTACACTTCAAAAAATACTTCATTGGCTGTAAAGCGCTTTGAGATGCCAGTGGTCGTGAAAGGTGCTATATAAATGTAAGTCTTTCTTTTACCACTGTACACTTTCCCCCAGTCGGAAAAATAATCGTTCACCGTTACTCTATGCTTTCTGTCCCTTAGTCAATTTCCTATCCACGCAGCAACTGCCCCTTTGATCCCTTTGCTAACAAGTATATTATATTTTACTTTATCGAAGGCTTTTGAACACAACACCTACTGCACTGCCCTCATCTACCCACTCCATTACTTCATTTAAAGATTTCAATCAAGGTAGTCAAACATGATTTGCCTTCAACAAATCCATGTTACCTTTCATTTATTAACCCATATCTTTCCAAGTGCCAATTAATTTTGCCCCGGATTAAAAGATTCCCCACCTGCAACATTAGACTGACTGGCCTGTAATTGCTGGGTTTATCATTCTTCCTTTTTCTGAACAGGAATGTAATATTTGCAATCCTCCAGTCCTCTTGCACCACTCCCATACCTAAGGAGGATTGCAAGATTGTGGCCAGAGCCCCTGCAATTTCCACCCTTAATTCCCTCAGCTCAAACATGCTCCAATTCATTCCCCAGAACAAGATCCAGCACTTTTTCCTTCCTTGTTTGGCTGGAAATGTACTGATCAAGAAAGTTCTCTTGTACACAATTGAGAAATTCCTCCCCTCTTTGCCCTTGACACTGTTACTATCTCCGTCTATATTCGGATACTTGAAGTCCCCCATTATTGCTACTCTAAAGTTCTTGCAGCTTTCTTGCAATTTGCCTGCAAATTTGCTCCTCTATCTCCTTCCCATTATTGGGTAGCCTATTGTAAAGCTCCCAGCAGTGTAAGAGCTCCTTTATTGTTCCTTAATGCTAATCAAATAAATTCTATTTTTGAATTCTCAAGTACATTATTTATTTCTAGTATTGTAACAATGGCCTGGATTTTAGTCTGGATGCTAGTTCAGTATGTGGGGAGGGGAGGGAGGTTGGCGGGGTTGGAGGGGGGTGGGGGCGGCAGTGGTTGGGGGGGGGTGCTAGAGGCAGCTGTTGTGAGGTCGGGAAACCTGGAAACCTGTCGGGTTCATGCCCACAGGCAGCCTGATTGATAGGCTAAAGGCTTTTCAGTCAGGAAACCTGCTTCACAAGAGCTCAGCTTACAAGAGCAAGTAGATATAGTGAGGGAGTGGGAGAGAAAAGGGGGTTCCCGATCACTGAAGGGGGGGGGCATCCAATGTTGGTCAAGGGGGTCCGATGGTGGTCGGGGGTCCTGATCATGGTGGGAGGAGCAGATGGTGGCTAAGAGGGAGCAGACAGATCGCAGGTGAGGGATTTATTGAGTAGCTTGTTGGGCTTGGAGGAAACATTCCTGCTTCTCCTGGCCCAAATGCAGTGCTGTAAAGGCACTTACCTCATGGATTCATCCCTTCTCACCTCCTTTCACCTGCTGGGTTTCCTGAGGCCTGGGAAGCCCGGCCAACATGGGTTAAAAATAGAATGACTGTTAAATTGAAGGCATGTAGCCTCATTATAATATTTAAATGACCAACCCACTTCCCGCGAGCAGATTGGTCACCCGCCACTTGTCCCGTCTCCGTTAAAACTGGAAGTGCGCATGTTCGAGGCAGGTTGGGTTCCTGTTTCTGATTTTTTCAATTTTAATCTCTGACCCGACACCAACCATTCCGTTTTTGGGTGTTAAGATTCAGCCCAGTATCTTTAATCAATACTGCCACACCATCGTTTTGAACATGCCCTATAAATGTATCTTAGTTTTGCATTTACCCTCTTATTTCTGAACGATTCTTTATTCTAATGCAGTTTGTCTCTCCTAGTCCTCTCTACACCTTGTATCTCCTCTCTAAATTCTTCATCCTGATACCCATTCTCCGCCCCGCACTAACCTGTCTTATTTCACTGCTCCTATACTCACTAGCATGTGGTACTGAGAGTAGCTTGTAACAACAAAAACTTGCAATTATATAGTGCCTTTAACATAGCAAAACATCCCAAGGCACTTCACAGGAGCGTTATCAAACATGATTTGGTGCGAGCAGCAGAGTTTTGGATGAGCTCAAGTTCATGGAGGGTGGAAGATGGGAGGCCATCCAGGAAAGTGTTGGAATAGTCGAGTCTAGTAGTACCAAAGGCATAGATGAGGGCTTCAGCAGCAGATGAGCTGAGGCAAGCCTGGATTCAGATGATGTTACAGAGGTGGAATTAGGCAGTCTTGGTGATAGCGCAGCTTTGTGCCGGAAGCTCACCTCGGGGTCCAATATCACATCAAGATTTTGTAAGGGTATTAATAATCTTTGACTGCCTGACCAAAGCAGTATTAATGTTAAGTATGGTATACAGGAAAAAAAATGTCTTTAGTGGACATTTTTCCGGCTGAACGGGCTGGTCCATTTCTGGCAGTGTTGCTTAATACAAACTGAGAAAAGGTTGTTTCCATGTTGCATGTTTGGACTGGATAGTCCATTCATGCAGCTAGTCCTGTTAGAGATCACAAGACGATGGTTGGTACTACAGTTGACTGTCTACCTAGATGCAATGAAAACATAATAAACTTTATAATACAATAGAAAAATGAGACTTTTAGTGCGGAAATTGATGAAGGCCTCCGGCCGCCCAGGTGCCGCCCAAAGGTCCGCCGAGGTCCCTGGCGGTTCTTTGGATGGGATTTTCATGAAGAAGGTCCCTCGAAGGTCGGCGGGCCGCAAATGAGCAACTTATGCCGCCAATCTTGGCGGCAGCCAACGGGAGCTCCCAATCTCGGCGGCAAAGGAGCTTGCCACCCAAGTGCCGCCGAAGATGGAGTCGGGCCCACGGGGTTCGAAGAGCTGGAAAGAGAAAGCATCAACAAAAAAAAAATCTGAAGACCTTCAGGGGTCCCCATCCAGGTAAGTCCCTGTAAAGAAATAAATTACAAAAAGTTCACTAATCTTTTTTTCAGCATCTTCCTACTTACCGTTGGGGACAGACCAGCCTCCAGCCAGCGGTCCAATCCTGTTCTGCCGCCAAGTCCCGCCGACTCCCGCCCGCATGAATATCGCATCTTCACGGGCGGGAGCTCAGTAGCACAACTTGGCGGTCTGCTGACATCAGCAGGTGATTCCCGGCGGCTCTCCCCTCCCGCCCATTCCAGGCCATGTCAAAAGTGGCACAGGGCAGTTCGACCAGAGAAATGTCGGCGGCAGTGGGTGGCAGTTGGTGGTAAGTTCATCAATTTTGAAATTGAAGAACTTACCACCCATTGCCCTATATGTATATAATTAATTAGATATTTACAAACAAAGCAATTTTACTTTTCCATTCATACAATTATGTCATTTTCAACCTATTACTGCAAGGCACAGTAAATCTTTTCTTTTCCATTTCTCTGTTCAAATGAGAAATAGTTTCCATATATAAATAATGTTAAATGATGAGTTAATGTGAACTTTAGGCAAAATCATTCACTGGAACCTTATTGCTATAAAAATGATTTTGACAGTGAACAAAGTGGGGCTGTGAATAGGTTGTAGTGCAAATATATAAGTCAGATTAAAATATTAGAGCTGGCTATTCGTTCATAATATCTGTAAGACTTATTTTAATTAAAATAGGTTTTAGCCTGTAAGATTTATCTACACTTTACAGAGTTCAGACTTGTGAGACAAAAAAAACAACACACATAGACTCAGGATGCTTCTTTTTCTCAACCTTATCCAGGGATTATCTTTACTTAAAATAATCAAAGGAAATACAAGCAAGTTACGACAGCATCAAATGCACAATTAGCCTGGACCAACCTGTTAATATACTTCTTAACAGTTAACATTGCCTATCCACTAAGTGATTAAAAGAAACAAAGACACTCACACCAGACCATGGTCAGCTCTTGTAAGTGTTAACCCACTGATTCTCTTGGCAATTAAACAGGTTACCAGTTCTCTTGACTGCAGCAACCCCTATCTCATGTGTTACAGCCATTTTATATTGTTTTTATCTCTTCCCAATGCATACACAATGGTCTAGCATTGAAACAATAGGTATTTTATTCCCTTATCTCCTGGACTGTCTTTTTTCCACAGTTCCCAGACAAGTGTTTTGCAGCTGTGAGGTGTTAAAACTCATGAGAAAGTCTTTTGACTTCACACAGCATTCTGGGTCATTAAAAATGGTCAAGTCAGTTTCAGCCATCTTGGAGCAGCTTGCAAGCAGTTATTAGCAGGAAAATTAGAATTTAAAAAAATGCTGTGGTCTTACATATCCTGCCATGTGATTTCATGCTTGATTCATGCTGAGTTCAGTTTGAATGCACAAATATATATATATTTGTAAAGGATATTGTCCTAACATATGGGTATTATATTCATTTCAATAGCTAGTATATACTTAGGATCATGGGCTGAAATAACAACAATATCAATAAAAGTATAAGTGAAGATTTAAATTAAGAGTTAGATTTTCGGCTTTGATGATTTTGGGGTGGTAATGGCGGTGGGGTGGTAAATTTGCGCCCGGGAACAGTTTGCGCCTCAGTCATCAAAATTGAGCAGCTGAGCCCTGAGTCTGGAGTGCAGCGTTAAAGGAGGCATTGTACACTCTCTTAAGCTGTCCGCATGGAAAAATCCTGAGCTAAAGAGCCGGTCGGGAGCACTCTGAGAGCTGCCTGGAATGAAAAAAAAAACCATGGAAAAAAAACCCACAGAAAGATTCTCAATACATAGGCCATGCCACCACAACATAATTCACAATAAAAATTAAAAGAAAAAACAATCACACTTCCTTAAGACAACATTACTTACCTCGCTACAGTCGCTACAGGTTGAACCGCCTGTTTTCCCAGGCGTTCACTGTGGGGCGGGCTGCAGGACGTACGGGTCGGGCGGGACTCAAAAAGTGCGCCAGTGTCGCAACCAGAGGCGTTGCACACCGGCGCAGCTCTTCCGGGCGGTATGGCTCCGTGCTGCCGCAAAACCGGCCACAAAAACCCCTATAGGGCACTGGAGGCTGACCGCCCACCCAGAAGACCTCACTTCCACCATTGGCGCCCCTCTGGGGTGAAAAATGAAGCAAAAAAGACCGGAAAATCTGCCCTTAAAACCCTAAACCCTGCAATTCCTGTGGGCAGAAATGAAGACTTCAGCTGGAGGGTGGTGGCGGGAGCATGAATTTGGTGAGGAACCTGGCTCCAACAGGATTCCATGTTGATCAAAGTGCCCATTCATTACAGTGTGGGAGTGGGCATGGGCAAACCTTCTTCCCAGTCCCCATACATCCTGGTTACCATGGGTAATTTTATCCCTTCTGCATTGATAAATATTTTGGGAAAAATTTGACATATGTTCCGCTGAGGCCCTTATGAATGTTCCAAATCTTTATTAGAAAAAAGTCACTGATCCCACAAGTCCCTGCTTGCTCTGTTGTGAGCAAAAGATGTCAAAAGGAAGAGTTTTGTTGTGCAATTCCAGGATTTACTCTCTGCCATCAGAGTGGCATTCCTGGGATGAGAGGTTTGTTCTATGTGGAGAGATTTTGAATGGGCCTATACGCTCTGGAGTTTAAAAGAATAAGAGGTGATCTCATTGAAACATATAGGCCTATAAATTTGATATAGACATGAAATGCGCAGTGTTAAGACCTAACTAAGTTAAGCTGCGCCATCTTAAAATGTTCTAGGTAGCATGCAAAGTTCGTGCTCACTCCTCATTAATATGATTATAGTCTTGATTTCAGTACTAAAACTGCTGCTCATTGGCTTAACGCTCAACAAGTGGACTAAGATCGTGGTCAGTATAATTCCCAGTCATGCGTGGCACAGGCTTTATTCAGTACTTAAAGAGGATCCATTGTCAAGCCAGTTGGATCTGCAGCTGCAAGAAGATGAAAAAGAAGAAGAAGGAACTGCATAGCCATTGCAGAGCATCCTCAAAGGGAGAGAACCCGAAAATTTACTGGAGGCTCTGGAGGCATTAGTTGTGCCCGTGGAGAGAAGACATGCTGTCCTCTTCCTACAGGAAGGAAGCCCTCGCCTCACACCTCCTGAAGACTGTGGCAGAAGATAGCCGCCCATGTGACGGCCTGCACTGTGGTGCCAAGGTCGGCTATCGAATGCCGAAAGAAATTTAATGACCTCAAATGAGTGGGAAGCTGAGTGAAGGCTTCAGCAACTGCCATATCCCACCATCTGCACGACAAGCCTCACACACTATTCAATGCACCACATCCCAGCACTCATCTACCAACAATTTCCACTATCACCACTCAGACCTCACAATCCCATGAAGTCCCATGGCTTCAAGTCAAGCATGTGCAAAGAAAACTCCTGCTGATTACTACCTACCACCCTCCCTCAGCTGATGAATCAGAACTCCTCTAAGTTGAATATCTCTTGGAAGAAGCACTGAGAGTAGCAAGGGTGCAGAATGTACTCTGGATGGGGGACCTCAAAGTCCATTATCAAGATTGGCTCAGTAACACCACTACTGACTGAGCTGGCCAAGTCCTGAAGGATATAGCTGCCAGACTAGGCCTGCAGCAGGTAGTGAAAGAACCAAGACGAGGGAAAAACCTACTTGACCTCGTCCTCACCAATCTACCTGTCGCAGATGCATCTGTCCATGACAGCATTGGTAGCAGGGACCACCGCACAATCATTGTGGAGACAAAATCCCATCTTCACACTGAGGACACCCTCCATCATGCTGTGTGACACTACCAACATGCTAAATGGGACCGATTCAGAACAGACCAAGCAGCTCAAAACTGGGCATCCACGAGGCGCTGTGGGCCATCAGCAGCAGCAGAATTGTCTTCCACCACAATCTGTAACCTCATGGTCTGGTATATCACTCACTTTACCATTATCATCAAGCCAGGGGACCAACCCTGGTTCAATGAAGAGTGTAGAAAAGCACGCCAGGAGCAGCACCAGGCATACCTAAAAGTGAGATGCCAACCTGCTGAAGCTTCAACACAGGACTACATGCATGCTAAAAAGTGGAAGCAGCATTCTATAGACAGGGCTCAGCGATCCCACAACCAACGGATCAGATGAAAGCTCTGCAGTCCTGCCACATCCAGTCATGAATGGTGGTGGACCATTAAACAACTAACGGGAGGAGGAGGCTCCATGAACATCCTAACCTCAATGATGGCAGAGCCCAGCACGTGAGTATAAAAGACAAGGCTGAAGTGTTTTCAGCCAGAATGCCGAGTGGATGATCCATATCGGCCTCCTCCTGAGGTTCCCACCATCACAGAAGCCAGACTTCAGCTAATTCAGTTCACGCCACGTGATATCAAGAAAAGGTTGAGAGCACTGGATACTGCAAAGGCTATGGGCTCAGACAACATCCCGGCTGTTGTACTGAAGATTTGTGCTCCAGAACTAGCTGTGCCTCTGGCCAAGCTGTTCCAGTACAGCTACAACACTGGCATCTATCCGACAATGTGGAAAACTGCCCAGGTATGTCCTGTCCAAAAAAGCAGGACAAATCCAATCTGGCCAATTATCACCCCATCAGTCTAAACTCAATCATCAGCAAAGTGATGGAAGGTGTCATCAACAGTTCTATCAAGCAGCACTTACTCACCAATAATCTGCTCATCCAATGCTCAGTTTGGGTTCCGCCAGGACTACTCGGTTCCAGACCTTATTATAGCCTTGGTCCAAATATGGATAAAATAGCTGAATTCCAGAGGTGAGGTGAGAGTGACTGCCCTTGACATCAAGGCAGAATTTGACTGAGTGTGGCACCTCGTAAAACTGAAGTCAATGGGAATCAGGGGAAAAATTATCCACTGGCTGGAGTCATAACTAGCATAAAGAAAGAAGGCAATGGTTGTTGGAGGTCAATCATCCCAGCCCCAGGGCATCACTGCACGAGTTCCTCAGGGCAGTGTCTTGGGCCCAACTATCTTCATCTGCTTCATCATTGACCTTCCCTCCATCATAAGGTCAGAAGTGGGGATGCTTGCTGATGACTGCACAGTGTTCAGTGCCATTTGCAACTCCTCAGATAATGGAGCAGACCATGCAAAATCTGGACGACATTCAGGCTTGGGTTGATAAGTGGCAAATAACATTCCCGCCACACAAGTGCCAGGCAATGATTATCTCCAACAAGCGAGAGTCTAACCACCACCCTTTGATATTCAACGGCATTACCATTGCTGAATCCCCCACCATCAACATCCTGGGAGTCACGATTCACCAGAAGTTTAACTGGATCGGCCACATAAAAACTGTAGCTACAATGGCAGGTTAGAGGCTGGGTGTCTCACCTCCTGGCTCCTCAAAGCCTTTCCACCATCCACAAGGCACAAGTCAGGAGTGTGATGGAATACTCTCCACTTGCCTGGATGAATGCAGCTACAACAACAGTAAAGAAGCTCGACACCATCCAGGTCAAAGCAGCCCATTTGATTGGCACCCCATCCACCAACCTAAACATTCATTCCCTCCACCACCAGTGCACCGTGGCTGCAGTGTGTACCATCTATAAGATGCACTGCAGCAACTCACCAAGGCTTCTTCGGCAGCACCTCCCAAATCCGCAACCTCTACCACGTAGAAAGACAAGGGCTGCAGGAGCATGAGAACACCACCACCTCCACATTCCCCTCCATGTCACACACCATCTTGACTTGGAAATATATCACCGTTTCTTCATCGTCGCTGAGTTAAAATTCTGGAACTCCCTCCCTAACAGCACTGTGGGAGAACCTTCCCCATAAGGACTGCGGCGGTTCAAGGAGGCGGCTTACTATCATCTTCTCAAGGGCAATAAGGGATGGGCAATAAATGCTGGCCTTGCCAGTGACACCCACATCCCAGGAACAAATAAAAAAAGAAAAATCATAGCTTCACTTCACACTCACAACCTTAACACTGCTGGAACACTCACACCCACATCTCACACCTTGCACACACTGAAAGCTATTTAACAATGGCGGGCACATCACACAACCACATTGCACCACATTCACTCACACATTTCTCTTTCTCTTGAAGGCTAAGTTTGCCCCTGACCAGAGGGAGCAGCGGCAGACAAGTGGGAGGAAGGCTGACAGCCACGATCTCAGCCAGCTGAAGGAGAGAGTTCTGGACATAATTGGGCAGCAGATCATAGAAGCTTAACAAGCAGTGAGGTTGAACCCCTTGGGAACAACAACGGTATGGTCATTCCTAATCCTTCTTCTCACATCCCACTTCCCTCTCATCCCAAAAGCTCTTCTCACTTTCAAGCTGCTGATGCTGTATGCATGCACGTCTTGCTTCCCTCAACACCTCCCCTCACCATCACGTGACTCTTGTGCCTTTCTGCTTTTAGATATTCAACAACAAGCACCAGACCAGCCTACCCCCGAGGCGATGCTCGAAAGCGAGGGGGGAGAAGAAGAGGAAGAAGACATTGTGTCACTGCCTCTGTCACTCACAGACACCAGCTCAGATACTCGCACTGCACGTATTATAGAGGCTAGTGTAATATTGGGATATGCACAGGGTCAGGCATCGAGCATTAGTGGGCTGCAGCAAGGTCTCGGGGAAAGGGTAACTCGGGGTCTGCAACCCAGAGGGTGAAATTGTGGCAAGATCTGCTACACGAGACTCAGATGAGGACCTCAATTAGTCGGCCATCAGAAGAGGGTGAGGATATGCACACCGAATTGCTAGGTGCAATGGCAAGCCTGGCAGAGAGCCACTTGGCAATGTCAAGGAGCAAGGGGAACTCCGTATCCAAAATTGAACGAGGTTGTACGCAGAGTTTGGAGTCCTGGAAATGATGGAAGATGCGCGAAGAGATCGTGTCTACCCAGATGTGATGGTGCATGTGGTTAATGATGTCACAGCCGCCATTGTAGCACAGGCGGAAATGACCCAACATCTTAATGCTGCAGCGGAAGCTCAGATCACTCTTATGCAGTCTCTGCATGATGCCAACCAAGCTCAGACTGCTGCCATCGAGGCTGAGTCTACTGCTGTCAACTGGTGCTTCCAGGGTATCACAGCAGTTTGTCAGCAGAGCAGATCATCATCATCATCATAGGCAATCCCTCAGAATCGAGGAAGACTTACTTCCAATCTTAGAATGGGTCCTTAGGTGGCTGAACTTTCCAGTACGAGGACCACAGTCCCTGCCACAGGTGGGACAAACAGTCGTTGAGGGTAAGGGTGGGTGCAACAGGTTCCTTCCGCTGCCTGCACTTGTTTTCTGCATGCACTCGGCGATGAGACTCGAGGCACTCAGCGCCCTCCCAGATGCACTTCCTCCACTCAGGACAGTCTTTGACCAGGGACTCCCAGATGTCGGTGGGGATGCCGCACTTTATCAGGGAGGCTTTGAGGATGTCCTTGTAACGTTTCCTTTGTCCACCCTTGGCTCGTTTGCCGTGAAGGAGTTCCGAGTAGAGCGCTTGCTTTGGGAGTCTCGTGTCTGGCATGTGGACAATGTGGCCTGCCCAGCGGAGCTGATCAATTATGGTCAGTGTTTCAATGCTGGGGATGTTGGCCTGGTTGAGGACACTAATGTTGGTGCGTCTGTCCTCCCAGGAGATTTGTAGAACCTTGCGGTTGATGGTATTTCTCCAGCGACTTGAGGTGTCTACTGTACATGGTCCATGCCTCTGAGCCATACAGGAGGGCAGGTATTACTGCAGCCTGTAGACCATGAGCTTGGTGGTAGATTTGAGGGCTTGGTCTTTGAACACACTTTTCCTCAGGCGGCCGAAGGCTGCGCTGAAACACTGGAGGCGGTGTTGAATCTCCTCATCACTGTCTGCTTTTGTTGATAAGAGGCTCCCGAGATATGGGAAATGGTCCACATTGTCCAGGGCTGTGGATCTTGATGACTGGGGGGCAGTGCTGTGCAGCGAGGGCAGGCTGGTGGAGGACCTTTGTCTTACGGATGTTTAGCGTAAGGCCCATGCTTTCGTATGTCTCAGTAAATATGTCGACTATATCCTGGAGTTCAGCCTCTGAATGCGCAGACGCAGATGTCGTCCACGTACTGTAGCTCGACGGATGGTCTTGGACCTGGCCTGGAGGCAGCTTCCCACTGGCTCTGTAATTTAGTTCCACCAAAGCTTGACTGTGAGGTGGGGAATGGCAGCGAGGAAGATTGAGAATAGGGTTGGAGCGATGACGCACTGCTGTTTGACACCAGTCCGGATGTGGCAGGACCCTGCTGTCCTCTCTCAGGATGATAGCATTCCTGTTCTCACCACTGCCACTCCGCCATTGCCTTTGCCGCTGCCTGTCAACCAACCAGCCCAGACTGCTGACGTCCATACCGAGGAGATGCAGAGTGCAGCCGGGTCTTCTAGGGCCAGAGCTGCTCAAAGTCATCCTGCAAAGCCATCTGAAGTTTCCCCCATGGAAACTCCAGCCATGCTGTAGCCACTACTGCAGCACTTCGGACACCCGAATGACAAGCACTAAGCAATTGCACAAGGATGATTAGTTCATATTGTTACTGTAAATTTATGCAAAATGATTTTTGATAAATTTATCATTTCTGGTGTCCCTCATTTCAGCTTTGTGCGCTGGAGGATGTTGTGATATTCTGTGACAGAGATGATATGATGGGGATGTGGTGAGCAATGGGGAGCTGGGATTTCATTAATTAGAATCAGAGTCTGATGAGGTATTCACGGACTGCCCGTCCAGAAGGGGGATTGGCTGCCTGCCTCCTCGCTACCTCCTCATTGTCTTCCTTTTCCTCCTCCTCTTCCTCCTCTCCGTTGTCCTCCTCCTGAGGTGGTCTGCAATCCCTGCTGGCAAGAGCTGTGTCCTCATGATGGCCACGTTTTGAAGCACGCAGCAGACCATCATGTAATGGGACACCCACTCTGGCGTGTACTGGGAGGCTCCTCCCGAGCAGTCAAGGCAGTGGAACTGTGCTTTCAGTTTCCCGATGGTCAGCTCGATGATGTTCCTGGGAGAAGCATGGCTGTCATGATATGATTGCTGGACATGAGTTTTGGTGTTGTGGAGGGGTGTCATGAGCCAGGTGGAGAGCGGATAGCCCTTGTCTCAGAGTAGCCACCCTTGAGTTTGCGGGGTGGCTGGAGGTTTGCTGGCATAACGGACTGATGCAGGATAAAGGCATCATGGCTGCTACTAGGATAGTGGGCCTTGACCATCAATAATCGCTGGGCATGGTTACACACCAACATCACATTAAGTGTGTAAAGTCCTGTCCCCTCAGTACAGATTCACACGAGGCATGTAGTGAAGTCAAGGTCACTCTGGACCTGCACCTATATTTCACAGCTCTGCAATGCTGCACTTGCCTGAGACCTATCCTTCTTTACCTGTCTCTTCCAAGTGCACCCCTGGTGGTAAGGTATGCTGGTGGTTACAGGTCATATCTTATCACAGTCATGTATAGCATGTTAGGATACAGTTATATATAATAATGTAAGATACATGACATCACCCTCCCCAAAGGTCTAATTGTCTTTATAGGTTCAGTCTCTCAGGTGGTCTACGCTCTCGCATGCAGCGTCTGAGTTGTGGTTCAGTTGTTTGCCTTGGTGTCTGTTTTTCTTTGGGTGCGGTTGCTGTTATCTCGCCTGGGCTGTCTGTTTCGAATGGTGTGATTGTTGTTGACTCGCTTGGGCTGTCTGTTGGGGTTGCCCTTTCCGCAGGTTGTTCCCTCTGTCTGTCCACCAGGTGTGGTCCGAGTTCCGCATTGTAGTCTGCCTCTGGTTCCGCATTGTTGTTGGTAAATCTGCTTTTGACTTGGTCTACATGCCTCCGGCAGATTTTGCCATTGTCAATTTGTACTACCAGTAGCCTGTTTCCTTCCTTGCCCGTTACTGTCCCTGCAAGCCATTTGGGACCCCTGCTTAAGTTTAGTACAAACACTTTGTCCCCTATCTCATTCCATCTCCCCCTCGAATTTCTGTCATGGTACTCAGTCAGCTTACGTCGCTTTGCCTCAACGATTTCGTGCATGTCTGAGAGGATTAATGAGAGCCTTGTTTTTAAAGTCCTTTTCATCAACAGTTGCGCAGGGGGGATCCCAGTCAATGAGTGCGGACGAGATCTGTATGTCAGCAGCAGTCGCGACAGGCGACCCTGCAGCATGGGACCTTGGATTTTAAGCATGCCTTGTTTAATGATTTGCACTGGTCCCTCCGCCTGGCCATTGGAGGCTGGCTTGAACGGTGCCGTCTTGACGTGATTTATGCCGTGGTCAATTATAAAGGCTTGAAATTCTGCGCTGGTGAAGCACGGACCATTGTCACTGACCAATATGTCAGGGATTCCGTGCATTGCAAACATGGTTGCGAGGCTCTCCACAGTGGTGGAGGTTGTGCTCGAGTTTAAAATGATGCATTCAATCCACTTTGAAAATGCATCTACAACTATGAGGAACATTTTGCCCATGAATGGGCCTGCATAGTCTACGTGCACCCGCGACCATGGTTTGGTAGGCCAGGGCCAGAAGCTCAGTGGAGCCTCCCTGGGGGCATTGCTGAGTTGGGCACAAATGGTGCACCTTCGGACGCAGAGTTCCAAGTCCGCGTCAATACCAGGCCACCAGACGTGGGATCTGGCTATGGCCTCATGAGAACGATCCCCGGGTGCTCACGGTGGAGCTCCTGGACAAATGCCTCTCTGCCTTGCAGAGGCATGAGTACTCAGCTGCCCCACATCAGGCAGTCTGCTTGTAGTGATAGCTCATGCATGCGCCTGTGAAAGGGTTTTAATTCCTCAGGGCAGGCATCGCGAGCCTCTGCCCAGTCACCGGTTAGGACACATCTTTTTACTAAGGATAACGTGGGGTCGCTAGCCGTCCAGGCTCTGATTTGGCGAGCCATCATAGGCGAACCTGTGGCCTCAAAGGCATTGATTGCCATGACTATCTCACGGTCCTGTTCGTCAGACCCTTCCATGGTCACCAGGGGTAGCCTGCTGAGCGCGTCAGCACAGTTGTCTGTGCCTGGTCTGTGCCTTATGGTATAGTCGTAGGATGCCAGCATGAGTGTCCACTGTTGAATTCGCGCCGAGGCGTTGCCGTTTATTGCCTTGCTCTCGGATAGGAGGGACGTGAGGGGCTTATGGTCGGTTTCTAACGCGAACTTGGCCCCGAAAAGGTATTGGTGCATCTTTTTGACACCATACACGCACGCGAGCGCCTCCTTCTCTACCATTCCATACCCGCGCTCCGCCCGCGAAAGTGACCTGGAGACATAAGCTATGGATTGTAATTTGTCGGCACTATTGACATGTTGCAAAATGCACCCGACCCCATACGCTGACTCATCGTATGTGAGAACTAGCTTTTTACCTGGATCAAAGAAAGTCAAAACACTGTTGGAACACAGAAGGTTGCATGCCTTATTGAAGGCGCGTTCCTGGGCGTTCCCCCAAAACCAATCGCACCCCTTCCTGAGTAGCACATGGAGAGGCTCCAGCAGCGTGCTTAAGTTCTGCATAAAGTTCCCAAAGTAATTGAGTAGCCGAGAAAGGCGCGCAGTTCTGAGACATTCCGGGGCCTGGGTGCCAGGCGAATTCCTTCTGTTTTGGACTCTGTTGGGCGGATTCCATCAGCGAAAATCCTTCTGCCCAAAAATTCAACCTCGGGTGCGAGAAACAGGTAGTTGGATTTCTTGACTCGTATGCCTATCCGATCCAACCGCTTTAGTACTTCCTCCAAATTACAGAGATGGGAGTCGGTGTCCCTGCCCGTGATAAGTATGTCATCTTGAAATACAACCGTCCCCGGGATGGACTTGAGCAGACTCTCCATGTTGCGTTGGAATGGTAGCTGCCGACCTGATGCCGAATGGGCATCGATTGTACATGAAAAGGCCTCGGTGTGTGCTGATGGTGGTGAGTAGCTTGGATTCCTCGGTCAATTCTTGCGTCATATACACAGATGTGAGGTCTAATTTTGAGAAAAGTTTACCTCCAGCCAATGTGGCAAATAAGGCCGCTGCTCTGGGCAGCGGGTATTGGTCCTGTCGGGAGACTCTGTTTATGGTAGATTTGTAGTCCCCACAGATTCGTACGGATCCTTCAGGCTTCATGACTGGGACGATGGGACTTGCCCAGTCGCTAAATTCCACAGGTGATATAATGCCCTCCCGCAGAAGCCTGTCTAGTTCGTGTTCAATCTTTTCCCTCATCACATAGGGTACAGCTCTGGCCTTGTGATGAACCGGTCTAGCATCCTGTGTGATGTAGATTTAGATTTTGGCCCCTTTGAAAGTGCCCACACCTGGCTGAAAAAGATGTTCAAATCGCTTTATAACTGTTGAGCAGGAGGTCCGTTCCTCTAATGACATGGCATGGAAATCATCCCATTTCCAATTTAGTTTTGCCAGCCAGCTTCTCCCCAGCAGTGCTGGGGGGTCTCCGGGGACAATCCACAGGAGAAGTCAGTTCACTGTCCCTTTGTGTGTGACAGAGAGCATGGCGCTGCCGAGGACTGGTATGATTTCTTTGGTATAGGTCCTTAGTGTGGTGTGGACCCTTGTGAGTTTTGGTCTGTCTCTTTTATGCGGCCACAGTTGTTCAAATTGTTGAGCGCCCATGAGAGATTGACTCGCTCCCGTATCCAGCTCCATGTTGACAGATATCCCGTTGAGTAGGACCCTCATCATTTTAGGAGGCGTCCTGTTGTAGGAGCAGTGGCCATTGATCATGTTGACCCACTGTACATCGGTGTCCCGGTTACTGTCCCCACCATCTTCTGGTCCGTGTCCGACCCATCCGATTCGTATACCAGTCGAGCTGCCGTTTTTTTGCACATGCGGGCCAAATTACCTGTATTTTCATAATTTCTGCAAACAGCCTGCTGAAATCGACATCCCCTTGACGAGTGCCCACCCCCACACCTCCAGCACAGACCATTGTTCAAAGTGTTCCCAAATAATGAGCTGCGTCTGGCTGATCTTCTCTCAGTTTGTAGTTGATTGCTCGCATTGTGGGTTGATGAGTTGTGAACGGCCGTTCCTGTGGCCCTTGATGGCTTCTGCCTGCTGTCGAGAGCCTGTTCTCCCGGTTTTGTCTGTGTGTGGGGGTAGCAGCTTGTTTAGTGCTTGTTCCGATATTTCTTTAGTTGTCGTACCTGCATTGTAAATCAATCTCGTTTCTTCTTCCCCTACCAAGAATGTCTGTGCAACCAGTGCTGCTGCCTCTAAGGTCAGGTTCTTGGTCTCTATAAGCTTTCGGAATATGCCTGCGTGGCCTATTCCTTCAATGAAAAAGTCTCTCAGCATTTCTCTCCTCAGTTCATCGGAGAACTCACATAAACTAGCCAACCTCCGAAGTTCCACCACGAAGTCGGGTTTGCTCTGGCCCACACAGCGTCTGTAGTTGTAGAACCTGTGTATGGCCATGTGTAGGCTGCTCGCTGGCTTCAGGTGGTCTCTTACCAGTGTGCTCAATTCTTCAAACGACTTGCTTGCTGGTTTCTCGGGTGCCAACAGATCCTTCATTAAAGCGTATGTTTTCGAGCCACAGCTGGTCAAAATATGGGATCTTCTCTTGTCTGCCTTATCGTCGCCTAACCAGTCTTTGGTTACAAAGCTTTGCTGGAGCCTTTCTATAAAGTCCTCCCGATTGTCTCCCGCATTGTACTTTTCATCTGATCCGTTGTTCGCCATTCTGTGGATTCTGTAATCCCGTAACTCGTCGCCACTGTAAAGTCCTATCATTCAGTACAGATTCACACGAGGCATGTAGTGAAGTCAAGGTCACTCTGGACCTGCACTTTTATTTCACAGCTCTTGAATGCTGCACTTGCCTGAGACCTGTCCTTATATACCTGTCTCTTGCAAGTGCACCCCTGGTGGTAAGGTATGCTGGTGGTTACAGGTCATATCTTATTACAGTCATGTATAACATGTTTGGATACAGTTATATATAATAATTTAAGATACATGACAAAGTGAGTCATAGCCTTTGCAATTACAGAAGAGCTCAGGATTGTTATACGGCGTCTGCAAAGCCACGTGGGTGCAGCCTGCTATCCTAGAAAAGCCACATGCGCAATCGTCCTGCTTCTCTCTGCTCAGAGAGAAGACAACATCATCCCTTCTCCTGGTTTAGAGAGTCTCAATGACCTTCCGGATGCAACGATGAACACTGAGCTGTGAGATGTTAGCTATGTCTCCTGCTGTAGTCTGGAAGGATCCACTGGCAAAGAAATTGAGGGCCACTGTGTCCTTGACTGCCACTGGGAGAGCCGTGTTCGCCCAGCTCTCAGGCTGCAGGTCTGGTTGCAGGAGGTGGCAGAGTTCTGTGACCACCTGCTTGTTGATGCATAGCCTCCGAATACATTGCTCCTCGCTGAATGGATACAAGAGAAGTAACCTCGGAAGACCCTAGGTAGATAAGGCCTCTTGTTGAGAGTCCCCCTGGTCCTACTCCTCATCCCTCTGCATGCATCTTCTCAGCTTCGCTGCCTCCACTCCCTCTCAAGTGCGATTGGAATGGCCAGGAGAGCCCGCATAACTGTGCCAAAGTGGTTTTAGCAGAAGCCTTTAAATAATAATGAAGGCATTCTCCACTGGTAGCAACACCCCCTATTACCTTCGAACCTTGCAAGAAGTTTATAAATCTACTGGATTTGCAGAAAGTTATACAGAGTCAGTCAATCCAAATAAACAGGTCAGTTGCAAGCAATTGCTGATGATCTCTTTAAGTATCGCTGCTGGAGCCTCCTTCCTGAATGTCAACACTTGTTCAGCTCGTCGTATATAAGGCATGCCGGTAAGTGGAGCATCGAAGTCCAAACCTGCAGATCAGGCATCAAGTGAGCGTTGCACACCCACTGGTGTAATGATCTGCTTCATTTGAATGATTTTTGCGATCGGAGATATCGGCAGCACTGTCGTCCATCTGAAAATGGCAGCCTCTTTGGGACCCACCGACAGCTGATGGAAGAGCGGTGGCTATCATTTTGTCGCCTAATTATGGCGGTAACAGATTGTGATAAGCCACCCAATTTTTAGGCCATAAGATCCTGAGAGCGCATGGCAGGGTAGATGCTGAGAGGCGGTTTCCCCTGGTTGGGGAAACTAGGAGGCAGAATTTCAAGGATAAGGAGTCGGCCATTTAGGACTGAGGTGAGGAGAAAATGTCTTCACTGAGGTTTGTGAATCTTTGGAATTCTCCACCCCAGAGGGCTGTGAATGGTCAATCATTGAGTACAGTCAAGATCAATGAGATGATCATCTTTGCGTTTGGGCAGATGGGGGACCCGCTCCACTTGCATCAAGAGTAGGACCCCAGAAATTTCAGAGCCCTAGAATTCAAAAAGTACTTCCAAAAGGCTTTAAAGTCTACTTTATCGCATGCATGTGATAGAAAGCAATTTAACATAGCTTGATCTAACTCTTGCTTGCCTATGAACATGCAATCCCATGGTATTATCAGTCAGTTAAAAGATAAGTTTGTTTACGATAAAAAAAATGCATCCATATTCTAATAATAGATTGAGGACTTCAGTAATAGAATTTGAAGTTGTTCTTCTATGCAGTTTCATGCCTTGAAAATATAGTGTGCATTTATATTTTCCTCGGACTATCACTGGCTTCATAATACTAATTATATCTATTACTGTATTTCTTTTGACAATTATATGTATATTCCCTCATGAAAGAACTATTGTTAATTGTTCTTATTAATGACAAAAGCATTTGCATGGTAACACGCCTCTCCGAACTGAATGATTCAGAGCAGGTGTAGAACTGATGAGCTAAAAGATACGAAGAGTGATGATGTGTGTAGAACATAAATAATCTCGACCTTCCTCTTCCCTCACAAAAATATACTAACACACTGTGTCTACGATCTTATCATTAAGCAAAACAACCAAATTATGCCATTATAAGATTACAGAGACAGTGTTCTTTCTCCTCTTACAGAAGCCAGGAGGCTGAATTTCACAGCCTCCACTGGGTGGGAACGAGATGGTAGCTCTCTAGAAATCTGGGTCTGAACTTACCACCTCATTCCCATTCTCAATACACCCACCATGATTTTGGTTGGGGTATTGACATGAGTAGCCCAAGCACCTGCCTGTTTCAGAGAGGAGCCCACTTCTCATATGCATATTAAGGACCTATGAAATACTTTTCAGATACAATTGTTACATACCAGTGGTGGACTGTGCACTGTGTATGCTCAGCCAATTGGTACAGAGCATAAACCAGACTATCAGTTCTTAAAGGGGGTCCGAGATGACTGGAGCAGGCTCTACTGTATAGGCCGAGTTGTCTACAGTGAGATGAGCTGTAAGCTCGGTTCTGAGCAGTGCCTTCAGGAGAGGTGGTGAGGGCCCCTAGGTGTGGAGGATGAGGGTGGGAGCCACTTGTGCCCTGTTCGCTTTTGTTGGCTGCATCCCGCTCCATCTTGTTTTTTGGCGAGCTGCTGAAGAGGACAGGAAGGCTGTCATCGCCATAACCCGCAACACGTGCCACGAGTTCCAGATGGACCAAAGGGACGATGAGCGGGCCGAAGGGGCACCGAGTCACCAGTTCCAGGTGAACCAAAGGGACACCGAGCGGCACACTGTCTCCCGGTCATCAAAATACAAGGCTCGGCCTTGGAAAACGTAGACCATTTTCCACACCTCGGGAGTCTACTACCAGCAAGGCAGACATCAGTGATGTGGTCCATCACTGCCTTCAGTGTACCAGCGCAGCCTTTGGTCATCCGAGGAAGAGAGTGTTGGAAGACCAGGACCTCAAATCTGGCACCAAGCTTGTAATATATGTACAAAAGTCTGCCCACCAACAGGGGGCACTACTGTCGGAGGTCCCAGCGTCATAGGTACACTCGTGTTGAGCCCAGTATATAACCTGAACTTTTCCTTTGCATCTTCACTTCTGGAAGCCATTAAAGACTGACCAAGTTACACCTAGTCACTGGCTCACAGTACGGAATTCATTGTATCATTTCATACACAACAACTGGCAACGAGAATACGAACCCACGCAAATGTATGGCGAGCACAGCACGATCGAGTACTTTTGGAATTCTTGGGAGATTCAATGAGGGAGAGGATTGGGGAGATTTCACGGATCGTCTTGACCAGTACTTTGTAGCAAACGACCTAAACAAAGACAAGGATGCAGAGAAGCGCAGGGCAGTTCTTCTCACCGTCTGTGGCCCCACGATCTATGCACTCATCAAGAATCTGCGCTCACCCACTCTTCCTGCAGAAAAGGATTACAAATCACTGTGTGCTCTAGTTCGGGAACATCTTAAACCCACGGAAGGAATCCTCATATCCAGATATCGCTTCTATATGCACACTTGTCCAGAGGCCAGGACATAGCGGCATTTGATGCCAACCTGAGACGCTTTGCAGGGCCTTGCAAATTTGGACCTGCATTGGAAGACATGCTGCTTGAGCTTTTCATGATCAGGGTCAACCACGAGGCATTCTTAAGTAAGCTGCTGGCTGTGGAGACGCCGGGTCTCAGCAAGGTCATCACCATCACCCAGATTTGCACGTCCACGCAGAAAAGCACAGAGCAGATATTGTGACAAAATAGGAACTCCACGGCAAGCACTGTGTACATAATTGTATCGACGGCTGGCAGAGCTGCACATGGCAGGACCTACTCAACTGCGTCTGAAGACCGGGAGCTGCTCAAAGTTCGCCATCGAGGGCCTACTCAACTGCATATGCGAGAACGGGAGCCGCTCAAAGCCCGCCATCGGGCGCAAATCCAAGTTCAACGTGTTGGCGTTGCGGGACAATCACCGACCCCATCAGTGTGGCATCAGGCAGTATGTATGCAGAGGGTGTGTGAAGACGGGACATCGTCAGCGGACGTGTCCACAGCAGAGCAAGTGAGCTGCGACACACCATGTGGACGATGATCAATCCAGCGTGGATCTGGCGATGCAGCCCGAGGCATTTGAGTGCTCCAAGGAGGAAGGGTATAGCGTATGTGCTATCCTAACAAAGAGCCAACCGATAATGATGGAGGTAAAGTTGAATGGTGTGCCAGTATCCATGGAATTAGACACGGGTGCGAATCAATTGAGAAAGAGCCAGAGGACTTTCGAAAAGCTGTGGGAGACCAAGGTAGAGAGACCCAAGCTGAGTCCGATAAATGTGAAGTTGCGTACCTACACCAAAGAGCTCATACCAGTGATCGGTAGTGCAGCAGTAAGGGTGTTGTACGAGGGAGCGGTTCATGATCTAACGTTATGGATTATCCCGGGCAATGGCCCATCGTTATTAGACAGGAGTTGGCTCGAGAAAATAAAATGGAAATGGTACGATATCAAAGCTTCGTCATCAGCGGATGATGATTTGTGTGCTCAAGCGCTGAGCAAATTTCCCTCATTGTTTGAACCGGGAATTGGCAGTTTCAAGGGAGCCAAGGTACAGATTCACCTCGGCCCAGACGCAAGGCCCATCCATCACAAAGCCAGGACGGTCCCGCACATGATGAGAGAAAAGGTCGAGCTCGAATTGGACAGGCTACAATGCAAGGGGATCATCTCACCAGTCAAATTTAATGAATGGGCCAGCCCCATTGTTCAGGTGTTAAAGTGCAATGGCACGGTCAGGATTTGTGCAGACTACACGGTCATGATCAACTGAGTTTCGAAACAAGATCAGCACCCATTACCGAAAGCTGATGACCTGTTTGCAATGCTAGCCGGGGGGAAATTGTTCACTAAATTGGATCTATCGTCGGCCTACATGACACAGGAACTAGTTGAATCATCAAAGAAACTTATGTGCATCAACACGCACAAAGGACTGTTTATTTACAAAAGGTGCCCTTTTGACATTCATTCGGCGGCAGCCATATTTCAGAGAAACATGGAGAACCTATTGAAATCCATCCCCAGGACCGTGGTATTCCAAGACGACATCCTAGTCACTGGTTGTGACACCGCCGAGCACCTGTACAATCTGAAAGAGGTTCTGCGTCGTCTGGACAAAGTGGGACTCAGGCTGCAACTTTCGAAGTGCGTTTTCATGGCACCAGAGGTCAAATTCCTTGGACGAAAGATTGCTGCAGACAGAATCAGGCCTACAGACGTGAAAACAGAGGCCATCAAAAATGCACCCAGGCCCCAGAATGTGACGGAGCTGCGTCCGTTGCTGGGCCTTTTCAACTACTTCGGTAACGCCTTACCCAAATTGAGCACAGTATTAGAGCCTTTGCACAAGCTGCGCAGGAAAGGAGATGACTATGTGTGGGATGAACTTCAAGACAGAGCCTTTGAAAGGCTAGAAATCTGTTGTGTTCCCACAAGTTAATGACCCATGCAAGTGTCTAGTTTTGACCTGCTGCGTACTCCAGCAAGCCAATGAGTCAGGCAAACTACAATCAGTGGCATATGTGTCTCGAAGCCTGTCCAAGGCAGAAAGAGTCTATGGTAGGGTAGAGAAAGAGGCTTTAGCTTGTGTTTATGGGGTAAAAAAAAAATGCACCAGTACCTGTTTGGGCTTTGCTTCGAGCTGGAAACCGATCACAAGCCACTTATATCGTTGTTCTCGGCACATCAATACCAATGCGTCGTCCCGCATCCAGAGGTGGGCGCTGACATTATCCGCCTATGGTTATGTCATTCGCCATAGACCAGGCACCGACAACTGCGCTGATGCATTGAGCCGGTTGTCATTGCCCACACCGGAGGTGGAAACGCCAATGCCCGCAGAGCTACTCATGGTGATGGATGCCTTTGAGGGTGAAGGGTCGCCTGTCACTGCTCAACAAGTTAAGACCTAGACTAGCCAGTATCCGACCCTAGCGGTTGTAAAATGTTATGTTCTTAACTGAGACTGGTCGACCATCCCCAAGGAAAGCCGTCGCAAAGATGAGCTTTCCATCCAGTCCGACTGTTTACTGTTGGGTAATCATGTTATAATGCCCAAGAAAGGCAGGGCAAGATTTGTATGGGAGTTACATAGTAGGCAGCCCAGTATTGTCATGATGAAGGCCATCACCAGGTCCCATGTTTGGTGGCCTGGCATTGATACGGACTTAGTCATGCATGCATCAGTGCAGCATAGAAATATAGGAACATAGAAACAGAGAAAATAGGTGCAGGAGTAGGCCATTCAGCCCTTCGAGTCTGCACCGCCATTCAATAAGATCATGGCTGATCCTTCACTTGCATGCAGTTAAGCAATGCCCAAAAGGAAGCTCCGCTCAGTCTGTGGTCATGGCCATCCAAACCGTGGTCTAGAATCCACATCAACTTTACGGGCCCCTTCCTCGGTAAAATGTTTTTTGTGGTGGTGGATGCATACTCCAAATGGATAGTGTTATGTATGTAAACTTTTAGTTACTCTGTACAGCCACCAGAGGGCTCATCTCCTGAAGTCCCAAGGGATCCCATAATCCCTTGGGAGCACAGGTATTTAAGGAGGCTTCACAGATTGGAGAGGTACTCTGGAGACCTGCAATAAAAGACTAAGGTCACACTTCACTTTGAGCTCACAGTGTTCAATCTGTCTCTTTCTCCATACACTACAACTGGCGATGAGATACAGATAGCGAACCCAAAGATGCAGAGAACAGTGGGCATCCTGGAGAAATTCTCAGAGGGAGATGATTGGGAAACTTTTGTGGAGTGACTTGACCAATACTTTTTGGTCAATGAGCTAGATGAGGAAGAGAGCGCTACCGAACGAAGGGCGATCCTCCTCACCGTCTGTGGGGCACCAACGTATGGCCTCATGAAGAATCTGCTCACTCCAGCGAAACCCACAGAGAAATCGTACGACAATTTGTGCACACTGGTCCGAGAGCATTTGAACCTGAAGGAAAGTGGTCTAATGGCGAGGTACCAGTTCTACACCAACAAAAGGTCTGAGGGCCAGAAAGTGTCAAGTTATCTCACTGAGCTAAGACGCATTGCAGGACATTGCGAATTTGAATGACATTTGGAGCACATGCTCAGAGACTTTTTCCTACTTGGCATTGGCCACAAAACCATACTTCGCAAATTTTTGACTGCAGAGACCCCAACCTTGTGTAAGGCCATAGCGATAGCCCAGGCGTTCATTGCCACCAGTGACAATACAAAGCTAATCTCTCAGCACACAAGTGCTGCTACAACTACTGTGAACAAAGTGATGTTGTTTTCGGATCATAACGTACAGGGCAGGTCACACATACCTGCAGCTACACGTCCGCAGATGTCTCAGAGTCCACCATCAAGGGTGATGAATGCAAGGCCATTAACATCTTGTTGGCACTGCGGGGGTGATCACCGTTTCCATTCATGCCGATTCAAAGAATATGTTTTCGAGGGCTGTGGAACAATGGGACACCTCCAACGAGTGTGCAGGCGAGCTGCAGATCCTGTTAAACCTGCAAACCACCATGTTGCAGAGGAGGATAGATCCACGGAGGATCATAATGAACCAGAGTCTCAGATCGAAGAGGCAGAGGTACATGGGGTGCACACATTCACCATGAATTGTTCCCCAATAATGCTGAATGTTGAACTAAATGGACTCCCAGTGTCAATGGAGCTGGACCCGGGCGTGAGCCAGTCCATCATGGGCAAAAAGACTTTTGAAAGGTTGTGGTGCAACAAGGCCTCAAGGCCAGCCTTCACACCAGTTCGCACGAAACAAGAAACTTATATGAAAGAATTGATTCCTGTAATCAGCAGTGCTACTGTAAAGGTCTCCTATGATGGAGCAGTACACAAGCTACCACTCTGGGTGGAACCGGGCAATGGTCCCACGCTGCTCGGCAGGAGCTGGCTGGGAAAAATACGCTGGAACTGGGACGAAGTCCGAGCACTATCGCCCGCTGACAATATTTCGTATGCCCAGGTCTTAAACAAATTTCCTTCACTGTTCGAACCAGGCATCAGGAAATTCCAAGGAGCAAAAGTGCAGATCCACCTAATTCCGGGGGCGCAACCCATCCATCACAAGGCGAGAGCAGTACCGTACATAATGAGAGAAAGGGTAGAGATCGAGCTAGACTGGCTGCAAAGAGAGGGCATCATTTCATCGATCGAGTTCAACGAGTGGGCCAGTCCTATCATTCCAGTCCTCAAGGGAGACGGCACCGTCAGAATCTGTCGCAATTACAAAGTAACTATCAATCGTTTCTCCCTGCAGGATCAATACCCACTACCAAAGATGACGACCTCTTTGCAAGGCTGGCGGGAAGAAAGAAGACTTCAGCCTGTATAACACAGGAACTGGAGGAATCATCGAAGGCCCTCACCTGCATCAACATGCACAAAGATCTTTTTGTTCATAACAGATGCCTGCTTGGAATCCGATCAGCGGCGGCGATATGTCAGAGAAACATGGAAAGCTTACTTAAGTCGGTCCCGCACACTGTGGTCTTCCAGGACGACATCTTGGTCAAAGGTCGGAACACAGTCGAGCATCTGCAGAACCTGGTGGAGGTTCTTAGTCGACTCAATTGCGTGGGGCTCAGGTTAAAACGCTCGAATTGCATTTTCCTGGCGCCTGAAGTGGAGTTCCTAAGAAGGAAGATTGCAGCGGACGGCATCAGGCCCACTAACGTGAAGACAGAGTCAATCGAGAAAAAAACCGAGGCCACAGAACGTGATGGAGCTGCGGTCGTTTCTGGGACTCCTGAACTACTTTGATAATTTCTTACCCGGTCTCAGCACACTGTTAGAACAACTGCATGTCGTACTATGCAAAGAGGACGCATGGGTTTGGGGCAAAAGCCAAGAAAATGCCTTTGTAAAAGGGAGAAAATTGTTATGTTCAAACAAATTGCTTGTGTTGTATGATCCATATAAGCGTTTGGTACTAGCATGTGATATGTCGTCATATGGCGTTGGATGTGTAATGCAACTAGTTAATGATTTCGGGAAATTGCAACTGGTTGCTTATGCATCCAGGAGTCTGTCTAAGGCTGAGAGAGCTGACAGCATGATTGAGAAAGAAGTGTTAGCATGTGTCTATGGGGTAAAGAAAATGCATCAATACCTGCTTGGGCTAAAATTCGAATTGAAAACTGACCATAAGCCACTTATATCCCTGTTCTCCGAGAGTAAAGGGATAAATACCAACGCATCGGTCCACATCCAGAGATGGGTGCTCACGTTCTCCGCATAAAACTATGCCATCCGCCATAGGCCAGGCACAGAAAACTGCACCGATGCTCTCAGTAGGCTGCCATTGCACATCATGGGGGTGGAAATGACGCAGCCTGCAGATCTAGCCATGGTTATGGAAGCATTTGAGAGTGAGCAATCACCCGTCACTGCCCGGCAGATCAAAACCTGGACAAGCCAGGACCCTTTATTATCTCTAGTCAAAAGCTGTGTGCTTCACGGGAGCTGGTGCAGTGTCCAACTACCGGGTAGCAGCGTGGTGAGTTGGGAGGCATGGCAGGAGTCGGAGGAGCAGCCTATAAAATGCCCAACAGCCGGGGAGCAGCATGGTGAGTTGGGAGGCGCGGCGGGAATCAGAGTAGCGGCCAGCTGGTGCAGGGAGAGAAGGCAAAAAAGAAGTAGAAAGAAATTGAAGGGTGACGTCAGAGCCAAGGGGGTAAGTGATTGGCTGGTGATTGGTGATAAGTTTTTATTTTTCTTTTCCTTCATGAGAAGGTAATCTTTATCATTGTTGTTACCAAGTTAAGTTAATCTCAGGGTGAAGTCATGGCAGGAGAGCTTGGACACGTTTCATGCTTCTCCTGTGCTATGTGGGAACTCAGGGACACTTCCAGTGTCCCTGATGACGACATGTGCGGGAAGTGTATCCTGCTGCAGCTCCTGACAGACCGCATTGCGGCACTGGCGCTGCGTGTGGATTCACTCTGGAGCATCCGCGATGCTGAGGATGCCGTGAATAGCACATTTAGTGAGTTGGTCATACAGCAGATAAAGGTTACACAGAAAGATAGGGAATGCGTGACCAACAGGAAGAGCAGTAGAAGGAAGGTAGTGCTGGGCTCCCCTGCGGTCATTCCCCTCCAAAACAGATATGCCGTTTTGGGTACTGTTGGGGGGGATGACTCATCAGGGGAGGGCAGCAGCAGCCAAGTTCATGGTACCGTGGGTGGCTCTGCTGCACAGGAGGGCAGGAAAAAGAGTGGAGAGCTATAGTGGTAGGGGATTCTATTGTAAGGGGAATAGATAGATGTTTCTGCGGCCACAATCGGGACTCCAGGATGGTATGTTGCCTCCCTGGTGCAAGGGTCAAGGGTGTATTGGAGCAGCTGCAAGACATTTTGGAGGGGGAAGGTGAACAGCCAGTTGTCGTGGTGCATATAGGTACCAACGATATAGGTAAAAAATGGGCTGAGATCCTACAAACTGAATTTAGGGAGTTAGGAGTTAAATTAAAAAGTAGGACCTCAAAGGTAGTAACCTCAGGATTGCTACCAATGCCACGTGCTAGTCAGAGCAGGAATTGCAGGATAGCTCAGATGAATACGTGCCTTGAGGAGTGGTGCAGAAGGGAGGGATTCAAATTCCTGGGATATTGGAACCAATTCTGTAGGAGGTGCGACCAGTACAAACCGGACGGTCTGCATCTGGGCATGACCGGAACCAATGTCCTAGGGGGAGTGTTTTCCAGTGCTATTGGGGATGGATTAAACTAATATGGCAGTTGGGTGGGAACCTCTGCAAGAGACAGATGGAAGTAGAATAGGGGCAGTAGCAAAAGATAGAAAGAAGAAAAGTAAAAGTGGAGGGCAGAGAAACCCAAGGCAAAAATCAAAAAGGTCCACATTCGAGCAGAATTCTAAAGGGGCAAAGTGTGTTAAAAAGACAAGCCTGAAGGCTCTGTGCCTCAATACAAGGAGTATTCATAATAAGTTGGACGAATTAACAGCACAGGCAGCAATTAATGAATATGATATAATTGGCATCACGGAGACATGGCTCCAGGGTGACCAAGGCTGGGAAAACAAAATCCAGGGGTATTCAACATTCAGGAAGGATAGACAGACAGGAAAAGGAGGTGGGATAGCGCTGCTGGTTAATGAGGAAATTAACGCAATTGTTAGGAAGAACATTAGCTAAGCTGATGTGGAATCTGTATGGGTGGAGCTGCAGAATACCAAAGGGCAGAAAACACTGGTGGAGTTGTATAAAGACCAGCAAAGAGTAGTAGTGAGGTTAGGGACAGCATCAAACAAGAAGTTAGGGAAGCGTGCAATAAAAGTACAGCAGTTATCATGGGCGACTTTAATCTACATATAGATTGGGCTAACCAAACTGGTAGCAATACGGTGGAGGAGGATTTCCTGGAGTATATTCGGAATGATTTTCTAGATCAACATGTCGAGGAACCAATGAGAGGGCTGGCCATCCTAGACTGGGTGATGTGTAATGAGAAAGGACTAATTAGCAATCTTGTTGTGCGAGGCCCCCTGGGGAAGATTGACCATAATATGGTAGAATTCTTTATTAAGATGGAGAGTGACAGAGTTAATTCAGAGACTAGAGTCCTGAACGTAAGGAAAGGTAACTTCGATGGTATGAGGCGTGAATTGGCTAGCATAGACTGGCGAATGATACGTAAAGGTTTGACGGTGGATAGGCAATGGCAAACATTTAAAGATCAAATAGATGAATTTCAATAATTGTACATCCCTCTCTGGAGTAAAAATAAAATGGGGAATGTGGCTCAATCGTGGCTAACAAGGGAAATTAAAATGGAGTTAAATCCAAAGAAGAGGCATATAAATTGGCCAGAAAAAGCAGCAAACCTGAGGACTGGAAGAAATTTAGAACTCAGCAGAGGACAAAGGATTTAATTAGGAGGGGGAAAATAGAGTATGAGAGGAAGATTGCTGGGAACATAAAAACTGACTGCAAAAGCTTCTATAGATATGTGAAGAGAAAAAGATTTGTGAAGGCAAATGTAGGTCCCTTGCAGTCAGATTCAGGTGAATTTATAATGGGGAACAAAGAAATGGCAGAGCAGTTGAATAAATACTTTGGTTCTGTCTTCACGAAGGAAGACCCCAATAACCTTCTGGAAATACTAGGGGACCGAGGGTCTTGTGAGAAAGAGGAACTGGAGGAAATGTTTATTGGACGGGAAATTGTGTTAGTGAAATTGATGGGATTGAAGGCCGATAAATCCCCGGGCCTGATAGTCTGCATCCCAGAGTACTTAAGGATGTGGCCCTCGAAATAGTGGATGCATTGGTGATCATTTTCCAACAGTCTATCAACTCTGGATCAGTTCCAATGGACTGGAGAGTAGCTAATGTAATACCACTTTTTAAAAAAGGAGGGAGAGAGAAAACGGGTAATTATAGACTGCTTAGCCTGACATCAGTGGTGGGGAAAATGTTGGAATCAATTATTAAAGATAAAATAACAGCACATTTGGAAAGCAGTGACAGGGTCGGTCCAAGTCAGCATGGATTTATGAAAGGGAAATCATGCTTGACAAATCTTCTAGAATTTTTTGAGGATGTAACTAATAGAGTGGACAAGGAAGAGCCAAGGATGTGGTGTATTTGGGATTTCAAAAAGCTTTTGACAAGGCCCCACACAAGAGATTTGTGTGCAAAATTAAAGTACATGGTATTGGGGGTAATATACTGACGTGGATCGAGAACTGGTTGGCAGACAGGAAGCAGAGAGTCGGGATAAACTGGTCCTTTTCAGAATGGCAGACAGTGACAAGTGAAGTGCCGCAGGGCTCAGTGCTGGGACTCCAGCTATTTACCATATACATTAATGATTTAGATGAAGGAATTGAGTGTAATATCTCCAAGTTTGCAGATGACACAAAGCTGGGTGGTGGTGTGAGCTGTGAGGAGAATGCTAAGAGGCTGCAGGATGACTTGGACAGGTTAGGTGAGTAGGCAAATGCATGGCAGATGCAGTATAATGTGGATAAATGTGAGGTTATCCACTTTGGTGGCAAAAACACAAAGGCAGAATATTATCTGAATGGTGGCAGATTAGGAAAAGAGGAGGTGCAATGAGACTTGGGTGTCATGGTACATCTGTCATTGAAAGTTGGCATGCATATACAGCAGGCGGCGAAGAAGGCAAATGGTATGTTGGCCTTCATAGCTAGGGGATTTGGAGGTCTTACTGCAGTTCTACAGGGCCTTGGTGAGGCCTCACCTGGAATATTGTGTTCAGTTTTGGTCTCCTAATCTGAGGAAGGACATTCTTGCTATTGAGTGAGTGTAGCGAAGGTTCACCAGACTGATTCCCGGGTGGCAGGACTGACATATGAGGAGAGACTGGATCGACTGGGCCTTTATACACTGGAGTTGAGAAGGATGAGAGGGGATCTCATAGAAACATATAAAATTCTGACGGGACTGGACAGGTTAGATGCAGGAAAAATGATCCCAATGTTGGGGAAGTCCAGAACCAGAGGACACAGTCTAAGGATAAGCAGTAAGCCATTTAGGACTGAGATGAGGAGAAACTTCTTCACTCAGAGAGTTGTTAACCTGTGGAATTCCCTACCACAGAGAGTTGTTGATGTCAGTTCATTGGATATATTCAAGAGGGAGTTAGATATGACCCTTGCGGCTAAAGGGATCAAGGGGTATGGAGTGAAAGCAGGAAAGGGGTATTGAGGTGAATGATCAGCCATGATCTTATTGAATGGTGGTGCAGTCTCAAAGGGCCGAATGTCCTACTCTTGCACCTATTTTCTATGTTTCTATGTTTAAATGCCGGAAGAGATAAAGCCGTTCCAGCAGCGCAAAGCTGACATGTCTATTCAGGCAGACTGCCTTCTGTGGGGCAATCGAGTAGTGGTCCCCAAGAAGGGCAGAGACACCTTCATCAATGACCTCCACAGTACCCACCCAGGCATGTAATGATGAAAGCGATAGCGAGATCCCACGTGTGGTGGCCCGGTATCAATGCGGACTTAGAGTCCTGTGTTCACAGATGTAATACATGCTCACAGTTAAGCAATGCGCCACTAACTTTATGGTCTTGGCCCTCCAAACCGTGGTCTTGGCTACACGTCGACTATGCAGGCCCTCTCTTGGGTAAAAGTTCCTTGTGGTTGTCGACGCGTACTCCAAGTGGATTGAATGTGAGATAATGTCAGCTAGCACGTCCACTGCCACTACTGAAAGTCTGCGGGCCATGTTTGCCACTCACAGCCTACCCGATGCCCTGGTGAGCGACAATGGGCCATGTTTTACCAGTGCTGAGTTCAAAGAATTCATGACCCACAACGGGATCAAACATGTCACATCTGCCCCATTTAAACCAGCGTTCAATGGTCAGGCAAAGAGAGCAGTGCAAACCGTCAAGCAAGGCTTGAAGAGGGTAACTGAAGGCTCACCACAGACTCGCCTATCCCGAGTCCTGCTTAGCTACCGCATGAGACACCACTCAGTCACTGGGATCCCACCTGCTGAACTGCTCATGAAAAGAGCACTTACGACATGACACTCGTTTGTTCACCCTGATCTACATGAACAGGTAGAGAGCAGGCTGCTTCAACAAAGTGCATACGAGGATAGTGCAAATGTGTCATGCGAGATTGAAATCAATGATCCTGTATTTGTATTAAATTATGGACAAGGTCCCAAGTGGCTTCCCAGCACTGTCGTGGCCAAAGAGGGGAGCAGGCTGTTTTGGGTCAAACTTTCAAATGGACTCATTCACCGGAAACACTTGGACCAAATCAAACTCAGATTCACGGACTATCCTGAGCAACCCACCTTGGACCCTACCTTTTTTGATCCTCCAACATACACACCAGTGACAACCGGCACCACGGCTGACCACAAAGCAGAACCCATCATCCACAGCAGCCCTGCAGGGCCCAACACACCAGGCAGCCCAGCAAGGCCAGCTGCACAGCAGCCCAGCGAGGGCCCAATAAATGATTCAACAACTCCCGCTTTCACACCGAGACGATCAACTAGGGCATGAAGGACCCCGATCGACTCACATTGTGAATAGTTACACTATTGACTTTGGGAGGGAGTGTTGTTATGTATGTCAACTTGTATTTAATCTGTACAACTACCAGAAGGATCATCCCCTGGAGTCCCAATGGATCCCATAATCCCTTGGGAGCACAGGTATTTAAGGAGGCTTCACAGTATGGAGAGGCACTCTGGCGACCTGCAATAAAACATTAAGGTCACACTTTACTTTGAGCTCACAGTGTTCAGTCTGACTCTTTCTCATACGCTATAGATAGAATGCGTGATCATGTCATCCAGCACTTCCACTGCCACCATTGAGAATCTGAGAGCCATGTTTGCCACACATGGTCTGCCAGACATCGTTGTCAGCGTCAAGGGACCGTGTTTCATGAGCCTGGAGTTTCAAGAGTTCATGAAACGCAACAGCATAAACAGTCAGCCCCATTCAAACCCGCGTTCAATGGTCAAGCAGAGCCGGCAGTTCAAACCATGAAGCAGAGCCTGAAACGCGTAACTCACAGTTCCTTGCAGACATGCCTGTCACGTATACTGCTCAGTTACAGGACAAGGCCACACACGCTCACCGGGGTCCCGCCTGTGGAACTATTGATGAAGAGAGTCCTCAAAACCAGGCTCTCTCTAGTCTCTCCTGACCTTAACGATCATGTCGAAATCCGACGTCAACGCCAGCAGTGCTATCACGACCATGCCGCAGTGTCACATGACATATCTGTAAATGACTCAGTGTATGTACTTAACCATGGTCAAGGCCCCAAGTGGCTCCCGGGCAATGTTACGGATAAGGAAGGTAACCGGGTCTATATGGTTAAGCTCAAGAATGGGCAGATGCACAGGAAACACATTGATCAAATCAAGTTAAGACACACTGACGAACCGGAACAGTTGGAAGACACTGCGAGCTTAGATGACCAACCAACTCACGTCCAGCCATCAGAAGAACCCACTGTGTTCAACTCCCAGCCCCAAGTGATGAGAGTCTCGGAAAGCACTGGGATTGTACTGAGATGGTCAACCAGGAGCGAAGGGCTCCGGACCGTCTGAACTTGAAATATGGACATGTACGTAATCATGTCATCCAGCACATCCGTGGGTGGGGAATGATGTAATGTATGTACATAAGGTCTGCCCACCAACAGGGGGCACTACCGTTGGAGGTCCTAGGGTCATGGGTACATGCGTGCTGGGCCCAGTGTATAACCTGAACTTCTCCTTTGTATCTTCACTTCTGGAAGCCATTAAAGACTGACCAGGTTACACCTAGTCACTGGCTCACAGTACGGAGTTCATTGTATCATTTCATACACAACAAAGCTTATGGTCTGCAGGGCAGTAAGTGATACCTGCTCTCCTGTATGGCTCAGATACGTGGACTATATGCAACAGATACCTCAAATCGCTGGAGAAGTACCACCAGCACTGCCTCTGCAAGATCCTGCAAATCCACTGGGAGGTTAGATGCACCAACATTAGCTTCCTCGTCCAGGCCAACATCCCCAGCATCGAAGCACTGACCACATTCAACCAGCTCCGTTGGGCGGGCCACATTGTTCGCATGCCCGACACGAGACTCTCTAAGCAAGTGCTCTACTCGGAACCTCTACACGGCAACCGAGCCCCAGTTGGGCAGAGGAAACGCTTCAATCACACCTTCAAAGCCCCCTTGATAAAGTGTAACATCCCCACCGACTCCTGGGGATCTTGGCCCAAGACCACCCTAAGTGGAGGAAGAGCATCTGGGAGGGCGCTGAGCACCTTGAGTCTCGTCGCCGAGAGCAAGCAGAAATCAAGCGCAGATGGCGGAAGGAGCTTGCGGCAAACCAGACTCCCCACCCACCCTTTCCTTCAAACACTGTCTGCCCCAAAGCTATTACAGAGACTGTAATTCCCGTATTAGACTGTACAGCCACCTGAGAACTCACTTTTAGAGTGGAAGCAAGTCTTCCTCGACTCTGAGGGACTGCCTATGATGATGATGATGAGTTATTAAAGGGACCACTGCAAGATACTCCAAACCCAGTTAAGCTTTTGATTTTTGGTGATTCTCGTGATTCTGCAGCTTCTGGCTCCTGCCTGTGAGCTGCCTGTGAACATTGGTTCAGTGTTTACAGATTGCCAATGAAATATAATTGAGACCCAGCTATCAAAATGACTCAGGACTCAAGATTAGTACATCGGGCGAGTGATGTGATTGCATCGCCCACCTCCTGCCTAATATACACTCAATGTGTAAATCAGCCCTGGGTCCACTTAACATTCCTTCCAGCATATCAATGTCTTAAATTCTTAGGTATTTCTAACGTGTTCTAAATAAAGATGACAACCGGTTCTACATCACCATTTTTCATTTCTGCATGCATTAACTAAATTAACGAAATTATCAGCTAAATTAACTAAGCTAACTTTTATAATATGATAGGTAAAACATTATGAGCAGCCACTTAGGTTATTTTATGTATAGAAACAATACGGCCAACACAGAGATTTCAACTCTAAGCACAACCCTCTCATCGCAAATATCCTTGTTAGGCTGAAGAAGTTGAAAGAAGCAAAAACAAACATGAAGATTGATACTAAAATATTCAAGACAAAACAGCATTAGAAAGGTTTCACGTCGAGACCCGCAATCACTTTACTATGTTGACAATTAATAAAAATTCATAGGATCCTAGAATCATACAGCATAGCAGCTGGTCATTCGGCTCATCGTGCCTATGCCAGCTCTTTGAAAGAGCTATGCAATTAGTCCCACTCCTACGTTATTTCTTCATTGCCCTGCAGGCTATTTTATCAGGCGTAAGTATAGCCCAACTCCCCTCCCGCGGATGCCCTTTTCCCGGGGATGCATTGGATTTGTCAAGAAAGATAGCAAGTTCTGGGTTTTACCGCCTGCGCTTCACGCGCATAAACCCGGAACTTGCGCAGTCCTTACAGATGCATGCGCAACTCATATGCACGTAGGGGCCACAAATTATGGCCCATTAAATTAAGGAGTAGGAGAGGGAGGCATACTTGGGTGTGGAACATGAATAAGCTGGAGCTGGGTGTTTTCAGTAATGTTTATTCATTTTCTAATATATAAAAATGATTGTTGGAAGGATATATTTTGAAATACTAATGATAAATAGTAATAACAAAAATAGAAAATTTAATCCAAAAAGGAAGGATGAGATATGAGAGAAGAAAAAAAAGCTGAATCAGAACAATCACAGCAAGGTAATATTGTCAAGCCAAACGAGTCACAGCATTCATTTTAGAATAGATTAATATAGGAATATGTATTTCTATAAATAAATACCTGAACATATAAGACCAAATAACCTGATAAAAATCAAAGAAGGGGGGAAAAAACAACACATCGATCAATGTTCCAGGCCTTTATTTGTTTGTAACGATGATAAGGGGAAAAAACCAGCTCCTTCAAAGTTACATTAAAGAGCTCTTTTTTAAAATCAAATTTCCATCAATTTATGTCGTATTACGCTCCTGTGAAGCGCTTTGTGACATTTTCGAGCATTAAAGGCACTATATAACTGTAAGTAGTTGTTATTGTTTGTATTTGGATTTGAAATGTTTCCATTATTGTCATGTCATGCCAGAATTTTAAAAGGGAGGGCAGCTGTGAACTCTGCAGCCTTTTTCGTGTTGGCCATTGGGTCACCAGGGAGGGTGTTGGCCGGGCTAGTGGCCTGGCACCCAAGAGGGGGTGCCGGTCTGCTTGTTTGCGGCCCGACCACACCAACAGAAAAGTGGGCTGACAGAAAAAGGATAGTGCCCACTGCACTACCACCTCCCCTCTAAGGACGGCCAGGGCGCCACAGCCACCACAGCCCCTTGCACAGAGAAGCTGTCCTTGGCATCGCCTCACGCCGGCCTTGCATCCCGCAGGTCAATTTACCCTGACGGGTGCAAATGGATCAGCGCGGGGCGATAAGGGGTTGGCGCACATGACGATGACGTCAGTACCATGCGTGCACCACTCCAGTGCGTTAATGAGGGGCGTGACGCAAACCACTTTTTGCCAGCGGTACCCTGGGGGCAATTCTGGGATGGGGGGGGTTATCTAGCAGCCGTGCCCGGGCGAAAATCATTTAGCGCCCCATTAGCGCCTCCTCTTACGGGTCTTTCTGAGAGGTGCAGTTTCGACCACTTGCAAACTGTAAACACCTAACTCTGTGCTCAAAATAGAATCAGCAAGAACCTTTCCCTTAGGCACGTAATGAGCTATCATGTGGGAGTATTATTGGGATTTTCATGCACTGCATTCATGACTTCGATCAATGGACAATGCGCTTTCACCTTAGGTTGACAGACGTGGTTCCTGAGCTGCGTGATTGCCGTGGTCTACCGGTGAAATTCAAAAGATCTTGTTAATAACAATGTTAAGTGTCTAACAACATCATCATCATAGGCAGTCCCTTGAGATCGAGGAAGACTTACTTCCTCTCTAAAAATGAGTTCTCAAGTGGCTGTACAGTCCAATGCGGGAATTACAGTCTCTGTCACAGATGGGGCAGACGATGCTTGAAGGAAAGGGTGGGTGCTGTATATGGTCTGCCGCCACTCCTTCTGCTGTCTACACTTGGTTTCTGATTGCTCTCGGCGACAAGACTCCAGGTATCCAGTGCCCTCCCAGATGCGTTTCCTCCCTTTTGGATGGTTTTGTGCCAGGGATTCCAAGGTGCCGGTGGGGATGTTGCACTTTATCAAGGAGGCTTTGAGCGTGTCCTTGAAACATTTCCTCTGCCCACGTGGGGTTTGCTTGCCGTGTAGGAGTTCTGAGTAGAGCGCTTGCTTTGGGAGTCTCGTGTTGGGCATGCGAACAATGTGGCCCGCCCAACGGAGCTGGTCAAGCGTGGTCAGTGCTTCAATGCTGGGGATGTTGGCCTGAGCGAGAACACTGACGTTGGGGCGCCTATTCCCCCAGTGGATTTGCAGGATGTTGCGGAGGCAGTGTTAGTTGTATTTCTCCAGTGCTTTGAGATGTCTCTGAGACATATAGGAGGGCGGGTATTACTACTGCCCTGTAGGCCATAAGCTTAGTGCCAGATTTGAGGTCCTGGTCTTCAAACACTCTCTTCCTCATGTGACCGAAGGCTGTGCTGGCACACTAGAGGTGGTGTTGGACCTCATCATCGATGTCTGCCCTTGCTCATAGTAGGCTCCTGAGTGTTAAGTATAGAAGAACTCCACAAGACTGAGTACTGTGAGCTAAAACTGATGTGACCTTAGTCTCTTTAATACAACTCCAGAGTGCCTCAGCAGCATGGCAGTCAACCTTTTATACTCCCTTGCACGAGGTGTGCAGGTGACTCTTGGGCCTCCAACAGTTGCGCCCTCTGCTGGCAAGTCTTACACAGTTACAATGTTTACATACATAACACCGAGGTATGGAAAATGGTTCACGTTGGCCAAGGCCACGCTATGGATCTTGATGACTGGGGGACTGTGCTGTGTGGCGGGGTCAGGTTTGTGGAGGATCTTTGTCTTATGGATGTTTATTCTGAGGCCCATGCTTTCGTATGACTCGGTGAAGGTGTTGATGATGGCTTGGAGTTCGGCTTCTGTGTTTGCGCAGACGTAAGCATTGTCCGCGTACTGTAGTTCGACGACAGAGGATGGGACGGTCTTGGATCTAGCCTGGAGGCAGCGAAGGTTGGACAGGAACCTCATGGTTCTATAGTTTAGTTCCACTATAGTGGGGAGCTTGTTGACAACAAGGTATTAATGAGCTTAATTAGGTTGGCTGCCTCTGTCGTTCGGGTTTGTGCCGCGCTGGCAAATATGTCCGAGTTAAAGGCATGAGGAGCCGGGATGATAGCGGGGTTTCCCGACGCATTCCCATTTTCTGTGACTTTTACTTCCGACCCACCTCCTATCCTGCATTTTCTACAGCAGCGTGAAAATTCCAGCCTATGTGTTTGCTGTGCTACGTGCTAAAAATACCTAGCTATTAATTTGTTTTTACCAAACCAAAATAGTTTCTGAAGTCAATAGCAGCCTGAAGCTGCAGCAACTTTCCATGAGTGAACTTGTAATGATACAGAATCCTTATGAAATGCATACGATGAGGGATAATGTGATTTACATTCTTAATTTTGATTTAATCAAGTAAACCACTTTAATCCAGAAGGTGAACATCTTGCTGCCAGACCACACCAAAAGGATTAGCATGTCCAGTTCTATACCATATCTTCAACAGCTTAATTCTCATTCTGCATAATTTTACAGGTGTTAGGTATACTTTGAGATTTTTTTCATCTGAATCTGTTTTGGCTGTGCCTTTGGGAACAGAAACTTAATAAGTTTGCGTATAGCAGCCCAGCTGTCTTTATCTGCAAATCTATAGCAATCTCTTGATCAAAGGTCCATTGAGTTTTAAACTGAGAGCAAGATGATATTAATTAACACATATATTTTTGAGGCAAATATTCATTGCTAACTTTTTTAATGTTGTTAATGAATGAAATACTGATAATCATCATATAGGAGTCACTGAATGTGTGGGAGGTCCTGCTGAATTGGAAATAACAGCATAAGAAATAGGAGCAGGAGTAGGCCATATGGCCCCTTGAGCCTACTCCGCCATTTAATGTGATCATGGCTGATCTGATCATGGACTCAGTTCCACTTCCCTGCCCGCTCCCTATAAGCCCTTACTCCCTTATCAGTTAAGAAACTGTCTACGTGGTTCATAAAAGAGAATAGGCTGAATATTAGATGTCGCCAAGCAAGTGGGAATGTTAAAATGAAAATAGGTTAAGTTGTACCACCTGAAAATGGTCTAGTTAAGATGCAAAATTTGTCCTCACTTTTCATTGACATGATTTTAGTCATGATTTCAGCACTGAAACTGCTGCTCATTGGCATTATGCTGAACAGATGGAACAATATCGGGGATGGTCTAATTCACAGTCACGATAGCCACAGGCTTTTTCCACTACTTAGAGTGTCAGCTGTGGCTCCATGGTTAGCACTCTGTAGGTGGGAGGGACTAGGAGTGAGCAGGTACTGCTGATTACTGCAGGATTTGGAGTGAGTTTGTAAAACGTTGGCGGTGTTTTTTTTTTTAATTTTAGGGCCTTTTTGGCCCATAAACATCAGCCAGCTGGTTGCTGAGGGGCCTGGAGTACCATGGCTCCTCAGAGGACAATGCTCCCAGGATGAATTTAATCAGAGGAGAAAATGTTTTGATAAACAAGGAGCCTGATGGACGCCTCAGGGGAGAAAATGTTGGGATATGGGAGAAAAAAAGGGCCAAAGATTTGGGCCGGGATCCCAGGAGGTTTGGAAAAGAAAACACAGTGGAGATTCACTGCCAGGATAAGGAGATACAATCTTGGGATATCATCCAGGCAGTACATGAGGAATGCGGTGAGGGAAGTTGCTTTGCTTGCCGGCCAAAGCCGAATGTTGGATTCAAGATGATGGCCAGTAGCTGAGAGGAGGTGGAAAGACCTTTACTGAGCCTGAAGGTTGGTGAGAAGTACTTGGATGTATCTCTGTTGTATTCTGAAGAGATGGTGGTCGAATTCTTAAACCTGCCAGTTTATGTTGAGGACAATGTGGTAATAAAAAAGTTGGAGCCCTGGGACATTAAACTTTGCTTAGTAATAAAGAGGAGATACTATCCAGGAACGCAGGTGGCAGATGGAACCCATTATGTAAAGGTGCGGTTCCCAGAGCGGGTGAAGCCATTACCCTACAGCATGAAATTCGAGACAATGAAAGCAGTGCAGTACTTCCATGTACTGCATGATAATCAGGTGAAGGTTTCTATTATTGTTTTGGACACGACCATCTTGTAAGAAATTGTCCAGACCTGTACTGTTATAACTGCGGTGAGTCTGGACACATCGCTTGGAACTGCAAGGTAGAGAATTGCGCAGATTGTCACAAAGGTCCCACCCGCTGTGAGTGTGAGGCAGAAGGAAACCCCTTGAGTGATGGGGCGATGAGAGAAGTATTGTGCTCCTAACACAGGTGAGAGTGCACACAGGGAGGTTAAAGTAACAGTGACCTCAGTCTTTATTAAGACACTCCAGAGTGAGGAACAGGCCTTAGGAGCTGGCTTATATACAGCGCTCCCAAGGGATGCTGGGATCCCTTGCGACTTCAGGGGATGCGCTCCCTGGTGGCAGTACATGGGAGTGCATGCTTTACAGATACACAACATCACTCCCCACCAAAGTCAAAGTGAAAACTATTTACAAGGTGAGGCGGTCGGGAGCCTTTCTTTCCCTGGTGGACCGCCTCTGTAAAAATATCTGTTCTGGTGTATTGGCTATGCCCTCGCTGGGCTGGCATGTTGTTGGCCCTGCGGGGCTGCTGGGTGAGCCTGGCCATGCTGGGCTGTTGGGCGTGATGGGTTTGATTTCCTGGTCCGGCATGGTGTCGTTGATCCTTTGGGTGTGTGTTGTGGGCTCGAATAAGGTGGTGTCTGCTGTGGGTTGTTCAGGGCAGTCTGTGAACCGCAGCCTCATTTGGTCCAAGTGCTTTCTGCAAATTTTCCACTGTCTAGTTTGACTACAAACACCCTACTCCATTTTTTTAGCTATCACCGTGCCCGCGATCCACTTGGGACTATGTCCATAGTTTAGCACATATACAGGGTCATTCAGATCAATTTCCCATGACACAGTGGCGCGACCATCATTTACATTTTGTTGCTACCGCCTGCTCTCTACCTGATCATGCCAGTTAGGTTGAACCAGCAAGAGTCTGGTTTTAATTGTCCTTGTCATTAGTAGCTCAGCCAGGGGCACCCCTGTGAGCGAGTAGGGTCTCGTGCGGTAGCTGAGCAGTACTCGGGACAGGCGGGTTTGGAGTGAGCCTTATGTAACTCATTTGAGGCTCTGTTTGATTGTTTGTACTGCCCGCTCTGCCTGTCCATTGGAGGCTGATTTAAACAGGGCTGAGGTGACATGTTTGATCCCATTGAGGGTCATGAATTCTTTAAATTCGGCACTGGTGAAACATGGCCCGTTGTCACTGACCAGTATGTCAGGCAGGCCGTGGGTGGCAAACAAGGGCCTCAGGCTCTCAAAATGGTGGCAGTGGCAGTGCTTCCTGACATTATTTCACAATCAATCCATTTTGAAAAAGTATCCACCACCACCAGGAACATTTTACCGAGAAACGGGCCCGCATAGTCGACATGGATCCTCGACCATGGTCTGGAGGGCCAGGACCACAAACTTAGTGGTGCTTCTCTGGGCGCGTTGCTCAACTGAGCACTCACGCTGCATTGCCGTACACAGGACTCTAAGTCAGAGTCGATACCGGGCCACCACACGTGGGATCTGGCTATCGCTTTCATCATTACTATACCCGGGTGTGTGTTGTGGAGATCCGAGATGAACGTCTCCCTGCCCTTTTTTGGTAGCACTATGTGGTTGCCCCACAACAGGCAATCTGCCTGAATGGGCAGCTCATCATTTCGCCGCTGGAACGGCTTGATTAGCTCTTGCATTTCAACAGGGATGCTGGCCCAGCTCCCATGCAGTATACAGTTTTTTACTAGGAACAGCAGAGGATCTTGGCTGGTCCAAGTCCTAATCTGGTGGGCCATAACAGGTGATTTATCATTTTCAAATGCTTCCATGACAAGTCTGCGGGCTGCGCCACCATCAACAAGTTTGCAGGCTGTGCCATTTCCACCCCCGTGGTGGGCAATGGTAGCCGACTGAGAGCATCCGCACAGTTCTCGGTGCCTGGCCTGTGGCGGATGGTATAGTTATACACTGATAGTGCGAGTGCCCACCTTTGTATGAGGGCTGAGGCATTAGTATTTATCCCCTTGTTTTCAGCAAACAGGGATGTGAGGGGCTTGTGATCGGTTTCCAGGTCAAAATTTGAGGCCAAACAGGTACTGATGCATTTTCTTTACACCAAACACACACGCTAATGCCGCTTTCTCAATCATGCTGTAGGCCCTCTCGGCCTTAGCCAAGCTCCTGGAGGCATTGGCGATAGGTTGCAACTTCCCCGCAATGTTAGCTTGTTGTAATACATACCCGATTCCGTACGACGACACATCACATGCTAACACAAGTCTTTTACACGATTTATACAATACAAGCAGCTTGTTGGAGCATAAAATGTTTCTGGCTTTCTCAAAAGCAATTACTTGGTTTTTTCCCCATACCCATTTCTCACCTTTACGCAATAACACATGTAGGGGCTCAAGAAGGTGCTTAACCCCGGTAGGAAGTTACCAAAATAGTTGAGGAGTCCCAGGAACAACCACAGTTCCGTGACATTCTGTGGTCTGGGCATGTTCCTGATAGCCTCTGTCTTGGCGTCTGTGGGCCGAATGCCATCCGCCACGATCTTTCTCCCCAAAAACTCCACTTCTGTTGCCATGAAGACGCATTTCGACCTCTTCAGCTGCAGCCCCACGCGATCCAGTCGCTGGAGGACTTCCTCCAGGTTTTGTAGGTGCTCGACATTGTCCCAACCTGTGACCAATATGTCGTCCTGAAAAACCACCGTGCGTGGTATCGACTTGAGTAGGCTCTCCATGTTTCTCTGGAAGATCGCTGCAGCCGATCGAATTCCAAACGGGCATCGGTTGTAGATGAACAGTCCCTTGTGTGTGTTGATGCAGGTGAGGCCCTTCGAAGACTCTTCCATCTCCTGCGTCATGTAGGCCGAAGTCAGGTCGAGCTTGGTGAATGTCTTGCCTCCTGCCAGCGTCGCAAATAGGTTGTCTGCCTTAGGTAGCGGGTATTGGTCCTGTAGCGAGAAACGATTAATAGTTACTTTATAATCGCCGCAAATCCTGACCGTGCCATCACTTTTGAGTACTGGAACAATTGAGCTAGCCCACTTGCTGAATTCCACTGGGGTGATGATGCCCTCGCGTTGCAGCCTGTCCAGCTCGATTTCCACTTCCCTCATCATGTGAGGTACCGCTCGCGCCTTGTGGTGGAAGTGTTGTGCCTCTGGGGCCAAGTGGATCTGCACCTTCGCCCCAGAAAAATTTCCAACGCCTAGCTCAAAAAGGGAAGGAAATTTGTTAAGAACCTGGGTACATGAGGCCTCATCGACATGTGATAGCGCTCGGATGTCATCCCAGTTCCAGCGGATTTTGCCCAGCCAGCTCCTTCCAAGCAGTGTGGGGCCATCGCCCGGGCCAATCCAGAGTGGCAGTTCATGCACCATGCCCTCGTAGGTGACCTTGACCATGGCGCTGCCCAGGACAGTGATAAGCTCTTTGGTTTACGTTCTCAGTTTCGTGTGGATGGGGCTCAGGGCTGGTCTGAGTGCCTTGTTGCACCACAATCTCTCAAACATCTTTTTACTCATGGTGGATTGGCTAGCGCCAGTGTCCAGTTCCATGGCTACGGGTAAGGCATTCAATTTTACATTTAGCATTATAGGTGGACATTTCGTCGAAAATGTGTGCACCCCGTGTACTTCAGCATTTGCCTGCTCTCTCTGAGGCTCGAAATTGCTTTGATCCACCATGGACCGATCTTCCTTTCCCACGTGGTGGTTAGCAGGTTTTGCAGAGCTTGCAGCTCGTTTGCAAGCTCGTTGGAGGTGCCCCATTTTTCCACAGCTCTTGCAAACATACCCTTTGAAGCGAATAGGCTGAATGGAAGCCTCCTCAACACCAACAAGGTGTGAATTGCCTTGCATTCATCCTTTGTTGCGGACTCTGAGTCATCCGGGTCACCTGAGGCCTGCTGGCAGTTGCAGACTCGTGTTTTCTGCCCTGTACATCTCTGCTCGCAAACACAGTTCCAGTTCATTTATGAACATTGCTAGAACTTGTGTGCTGAGAGATTTGATTGGTGTTATCACTGGTGGACATAAACGTCTGTGCTATCGCAATGGCCTTACTGAGGGTCGGTGTCTCTACAGTCAAAAGTTTTTGTAGGATGGTCTTGTGGCCAATGCCCAGTACAAAAAAGTCTCTGAGCATTTGCTCCAAGTAGCCATCAAACTCACATTGTCCTGCAAGTCGCCTTAGCTCGGCGACATAGCTCGCCACTTCCTGACCTTCAGATCGCTGGCACGTGTAAAACCGATACCTCGCCATCAGCACGCTCTCCATCGGGTTAAGATGCTCCCGAACCAGTGTACACAGTTCCTCATACAACTTATCTGTGGGTTTCACTGGAGCCAGAAGATTCTTCATGAGGCTGTAGGTCTGTGCCCCGCAGACCGTGAGGAGGACCGCTCTCCTTTTTACAGTGCTTCCATCTCCTTCCAATTCGTTGGCTACAAAGTACTGGTCTAGCCATTCGACATAGGCTTCCCAGTCCTCATCCTCTGAGAACTTCTCCAGGATACCCACAGTTTGATGCATCTTTGCGTTGGATTCATATACTCGTCACCTGTTATTGTGTTCCTAACACAGAGAGACTGCACACAAGGAGGTTAAAGTAACAGTGACCTCAGTCTTTATTCAGACACTCCAGAGTGAGGAACAGGCCTTAGGGTCCGGCTTATAGAAAATGCTCCCAAGGGATGCTGGGATCCCTTGGGACTTCAGGGGATGCGCTCCCTGGTGGCAGAACATGGGAGTGCATGCTTTACAGATACACAACAAGAAGGAGCAGGAGGTATGAGTGGAGTGGCCAGGAGAGCAGAGCAGACAGAGGCCACAGCCGCCGAACAGAATGAGATAAGAGTGCAAGAAAAGGCAGAAAATTGCGCAGCAGAAAATAGGATGGAGATGGTGGAAAACACACCAAGTACGGTGGAAAAGGACAAAGTCAGCGGAGGGTATCATGGGCTCGCCTCTCCCTAAAGAATCAGCTTTCCATGGGGGGAGCGGAGGTGGGAGCAGTGTGCAGGGTAAGTATAAGTACTCCAAAGAAAGACGGGGAATCATACATCTCGGGGAGCAGGAGGGGGAGAGACAAGGGGCTCAATACTCCCCAAGCCTGTTTTCTGGCATATTGCAGAGTTGCGCCGCTTATTTAGGTCCAAACATACGCCAGAAAAACATGTCCGAACTTTCCCGGATGATTCTGCTGTAATCCTGGCCCACGCAGCATCGCCAGTCGCCTCAGGCGGTGGAGCCTGCGGTCTGCGCCGAAAAACATAACCGGACCTACTGCGCATGCGCCGGAAAAAAACCTCACCATCTTGACATTGCTGAAATGGCCACGCATGCTCAGTAGAGTCCTCTCCTCTCTCCCCGCCCCCCCGTTGAATTTTGTGAACTCTCTCTCTCTCTCCCCCCTCCACCTCCCCGGGCACCAAGCCTTCAGATCGGCTGTCTCCGACACTCTCCAGTCCCCGAGTGAGGTGCCTTCCCGGTCCGCTGTGGCCGGACCCTGAGTGCGTGCATTCCCAGTCCGCTGTGGCCCCAAGTGAGTGTCGATCCCGGTCCGCTGTGGCCGCCAAGTGAGTGCTGGTCAGTTTGCTCCCTCCCCTGCCGAGCCTCTCCCTCCCACCCCTACCCCAGGCGAACTGGCCTCCGATTTACTTACCTGCGCCGAGTTCTTTAACTTGCCGCAAGGGTTTTCGCGAGAGGCCACATACACTGGCCTAAGCAGAAATGGAGTAACTATCAACTGGTCAAAGTTCACTCAATGGCCAAAATTGATGCAGGTCGCTAGTTACGCCTGCTTTAGAAGAAAAAAATTTACCTAAAAAAAACTTAACTAAATGAGTTACGCTGGTGCAAATTGATTGGGGAAACTGCGGATTTTTAAGTTAGGCCAGAAAAAGCAGCCTGCTCTAAAAAAACGGCGCAAATCACTGGGGAAATTTGAGCCCAAGGAGAGGGTGCAAGAGGCAGGAGTCTGAATGGGGCAGCAGGACGGGAGCGGGGAGACAAAGACGGCAAACGGGAGCAAAATGGATGGAGACCCGCCATTGTCCGAGAGTGAGAAGAAATAGAAACATAGAAACGTAGAAAATAGGTGCCTGCGGTCTGCGCCGAAAAACGTAGCCGGGCAGGAGCAGGCCATTCGGCCCTTCGAACCTGCACCACCATTCAATATGATCATGGCTGATCATGCAACTTCAGTACTCCATTACTGCTTTCTCTCCATACCCCTTGATCCCTTTAGCCATAAGGGCCACATCGAACTCCCTTTTGAATATATCTAACGAACTGGCCTCAACAACTTTCTGTGGTGGAGAATTCCACAGGTTCACAATTCCCTGAGTGAAGAAGTTTCTCCTCATCTCGGTCCTAAATGGCTTACCCCTTATCCTTAGACTGTGACTCCTGGTTCTGGACTTCCCCAACATCGGGAACATTCTTCCTGCATCTAACCTGTCCAATCCTGTCAGAATTTTATATGTTTCTATGAGATCCCCTCTCATTCTTCTAAACTCCAGTGAATATTACCCCAGTCGATCCAGTCTTTCTTCATATGTCAGTCCTGTCATCCCAGGAATCAGTCTGGTGAACCTTTGCTGCACTCCTTCAATAGCAAGAATGTCCTTCCTCAGATTAGGAGAACAAAACTGTACACAATATTCAAGGTGTGGCCTCACCAAGGCCCTGTACAACTGTAGTTCGACCTCCCTGCTCCTATACTCAAATCCTCTCGCTAAGAAGACAAACATGCCATTTGCCTTCTTCACCGCCTTCTGTACCTGCATGCCAACTTTCAATGACTGATGTACCATGACACCCAGGTCTCGTTGCACCTCCCCTTTTCCTAATCTGTCACCATTCAGATAATATTCTGCCTTCCTGTTTTTGCCACCAAAGTGGATAACCTCACATTTATCCACATTACACTGCATCTGCCATGCACTTGCCCACTCACCTAACCTGTCCAAGTCACCCTGCAGCCTCTTAGCATCCTCCTCACAGCTCACACTGCAGGCCAGCTTAGTGTCATCTGAAAACTTGGAGATATTACATTCAATTCCTTCATCTAAATCATTAATATATATATTGTAAATAGCTGGGTTCCCAGCACTGAAACTTGCAATACCCCACTAGTCACTGCCTGCCATTCTGAAAAGGACCCATTTATTCTAACTCTTTGCTTCCTGTCTTCCAACCAGTTCTCTATCCACGTCAATACATTACCCCCAATACCATATGCTTTAATTTTGCACAACAATCTCTTGTCAAAAGTCTTTTGAAAGTCCAAATACATCACATCCACTGGTTCTCCCTTGTCCACTCTACTAGTTACATCCTCAAAAAATTCTAGAAATTTGTCAAGCATGATTTCCATTTCGTATATCCATGCTGACTTGGACCGATCCTGTCACTGCTTTCCAAATGCGCTGCTATTACATCTTTAATAATTGATTCCAACATTTTCCCCACTACCGATGTCAGGCTAACTGGTCTATAATTCTCTGTTTTCTCTCTCCCTTCCTTTTTAAAAAGTGGTGTTACATTAACTACACTCCAATCCATAGGAACTGATCCAGTGTCTATAGAATGTTGGAAAATGACCACCAATGCATCCACTATTTCTGGGGCCACATCCTTAAGTACTCTGGGATGCAGACTATCAGGCCCTGGGGATTTATCAGCCTTCAATCCCATCAATTTCCCCAACACAATTTCCTGACTAAAAAGGATTTCCTTCAGTTCCTCCTTCTCACTAGACCCTCTGTCCCATAGTATTTCCGGAAGATTATTTCTATCTTCCTTAATAAAGACAGAACCAAAGTATTTGTTCAATTGGCCTGCCATTTCTTTGTTCCCCATTATAAATTCACCTGATTCTGACTGCAAGGGATCTACATTTGTCTTCATGAATAGTTTTTTCTTCACATATCTAGAAGCTTTTGCAGTCAGTTTTTATGTTCCCTGCAAGCTTACTCTTATGCTCTATTTCCCCCCTCCTAATTAAACCCTTTGTCCTCCTCTACTGAATTCAAATTTTCTCCCAGTCCTCAGGTTTGGTGCTTTTTTCTGGCCAAATTATATGCCTCTTCCTTGGATTTAACGCTATCCCTAATTTACCTTGTTCGCCACGGTTGAGCCACCTTCCCCATTTTATTTTTACGCCAGGCAGGGATGTGCAATTTGTTATGTATGTATAACATAAGTTTATACCCTGTACACTCAATGTACAGTCACATAAGACTACTGGATGTATCTTCATACTGTGTACACTATGCTTGTACCACCTAGGGGTCACCTGTACACGACATGTTACCAGGTATAAAAGGGAGCTCACCATGCTGTACCCTCACTCAGGAGGTGTAAGAAATGGACTAAGGTCACCACAGTTCAAGTAAACTACCTTACCTCGTGGAGTCATTACTAGAGTGCTTGCAGACACAATAACTGGTAATGAGATTACGAATTTCCACGCGAAAAATGGCTAACGTTGGCATCTTTCAACAACTCGCCGAAGCGGAAGATTGGGATGCCTTTGTGGAAAGGCTCGAATACTTTTTTATTGCGAACGACCTGGCTGGAGACACACTGACCTTGCTGGCTTTTAAGCGCAGAGCTATCCTGGACCCATCGCCTATGGTCTCATCAGGGACTTGCTAGCCCCAGAGATGCAGCAATGAAAACATATGAGGAGCTCATAACGATGAGACAGAAACAGCTCAAACTTAAAGAGAGCATCCTCACAGCCAGACACTGGTTCTACACACACCGGCAGCCCGAAGGCCAAGAAATTGCTAAATATGCTGCAGATCTCAGATGATTGGCTGCACCGTGTGATTTTGGCGACCACCTCACCGAAGCGCTGAGGGACATCTTCATTATTGGAATCGGAAACGAGGGCCTCCTCCACATGCTGCTTTCGGCGGACACCACGGTCATCCTGCAGAAGGCAATTAATGTGAGCCACGGTTGCGGGACCTCGGCCTGCGATTCCAAGTGGATGACTCATCCCCAGGACTCTAACCCGGCAAGTATTGTGAACCAACTGCCGCCTTTTAGAGGCAAGTCTGCTGCAAGTGGTCCCGCAACTCTGATTCCACCATATGGGGCCAACCGGCCAAACCTATGCTGGCGCTGTGGAGGAAATCACAGGGCCCACCAGTGCCACTACAAAGACTATACTTGCAAAGCCTGTAACATGAAGGGCCACCTACAGCGAATATACAAGAGAAATTTTACTCATCGAGTCGCTGAAGAGTTGGCCGATCATCCGGACTTCAGTGATGATGAAGAGAGAGTCCATGATGCAGCTCAGCCCCATGAAGAGGTGTACAGAGTGTTTACCTGTTCCACCAAGAGCTCTCCATTGAAAATGGAAGTAGAAATCAACGGTGTTCCAGTCCCAATGGAGGTGGACTAAGGGCGAGCCAACCGCTGATGAATCTGGCGGCCTTTGAGAAACTCTAGGACAATCCAATCGAACGACCTAAAATGATCCCGATCCAGGTGAAGCTGTTCACCTATACAAACGACACCACCCCAAGTCATTGGCAGCGTGGATGTCCAGGAGTCCCATGGCGACGCGATGCACAAGTTACCTTTGTAAATCATTGCTGGTGATGGTCCAATGCTGCTAGGAAGAAGATGGATGAAACAAATCTGTTGGAGCTGGGAAAACCCCCAGGCCCCGGCAATCGACATCCTATGCGGCCCCAAAATTGGATCCAGCACAACACTTAAAAAATCAACCACCCAACTCGACTGCGTGAAGACGACACAGATCGCTCAACCCAACGGCGAGATGCTCCAGCCCAAACGACCCGACCTCACCTTCCAAGCTCCAGTGATAGGACTCTGGAGGAAGAAAATCGGCACAGAAGGTAACTTTCCTGTTTCCATGGCAGAACCTGGGGAAAAAAGGATCACCGCAGCCTACCTCGTGGAGAGAAAGAAGATGGTGCCCACACCACGAGATGAAGCGCCTGAAATAAAGATGGCAATGGCCAGACCTCGAGGGGTAGCGTTGAGGCAGCAACAAGTGATGCCGAGCAGCGAACCGGATTGGGGTAAAGATCGCAAGGCCCTCTTAAAGGAGACTGGCAACCCATCACAATTAAAGAGACAGTTCCATTCTTTTTACAGCGATGCCGTAATACACATGGAAAAGATGTAATTGACAAATGCAAATATGTAAATGTAACGAACCGTGTCGAGTCGGGCGATTGCAGTCAAATCCAATGTATTATAAAAGTAAATGAAGAAATGATGTGCGATGCCGGGTTCTACATGTACGCCGACAAAACCAGGGCAACCTCCCGTTGGAAGCACCCAGTCCAGCGGGCTACCTGATCATGTAGCCTACGCCTCCAGGACCAATGTGATGCCGCAGGGAGTGTGGCCACACACAGAGGGAGCATACCAGCTGCAGGGCCAGCGATCAGCGGACAGCAAAGGCACCACTACAGGTACCCGGCCCCAGATCAGCTCTACCTCTCTGGCCACCAGGGCCAGTACAGGGAGCAAGAGGCTAGCACCCTCCAATGGGACCTGGGTTGACTACCGCTGAAGGACAGCAGGGAGACATTGTAGCCCTCAAAGGAGGACAGGGAGGCCACATACTCATATGTATAGGGGGGAGGGGGGGGTGGAAATGGATGTATGTAGCCATGGACACACATGGATCATACCCAGAACCCATTCAACCCCCACTACAACCTCTAACTGTCCACTGCTGACCATTTCCCAATGGTGTGACAATAAGGACTTGGGGGTCTAGAGGGAGAGAGCCAAGCCAAAGCATAGACAAGGTGCAAGGACTTTGGGCACTCAAGTCTAAGGCCAGAGCACACAATGCAAAGGCTAGTGGCACAAGACGTAGGGGAGTGTGATGTTGTGTATGTATAATATAAGTTTATACCCTGTACACTCAATGTACAGTCACATAAGACTACTGGATGTATATTCACACTGTATACACTATGCATATACCAGCAGATGGTGCAACTGGTGGAGACCTAGGGGTCACCTGTACACGACAGGTAACCAGGTATAAAAGGGAGCTCACCATGCTGTACCCTCACTCAGGTGCTGTAATAAATGGACTAAGGTCACCACAGTTCAAATACAATACCTTATCTCGTGGAGTCATTACTAGAGTGCTTACAGACACAATACAATTGTTGAAGTTCATCCATGTAATCTTTAAATGTCTGCCATTGCCTATCCATTGTCAATTCTTTAAGTATCAGTCTCCAGTCTATCCTCGCCAATTCACGTCTCATACCATCGAAGTTACCTTTCTTTAAGTTCAAGACCCTAGTCTCTGAATTAACTGTGTCACTCTCCATCTTCATAAAGAATTCTACCATATTATGGTCAATCTTCCCCAGGGGGCCTCGCACAACAAGATTGCTAATTAGTCCTGGCTCATTACACAACACCCAATCTAGGATGACCAGCTCTCTAGTTGGTTCCTCAACATATTGAACTAGAAAACCATCCCTAATACACTCCAGGAACTCCTCCTCCACTGTATTGCTACCAGTTTGTTTAGCCCAATCTATATGCATCCCTAATTTCCTGTTTGATGCCATCCCCACTACTACTGTTTGGTGGTTTGTACACAACTCCCACCAGAGTTTTCTGCCCTTTGGTGTTCCGCAGCTCTACCCATACAGATTCCACATCAACCACGCTAATGTCTTTCCTTACTATTGCATTAATCTCCTCTTTAATCAACAATGCTACCCCACTTCCTTTTCCTTTCTGTCTATCCTTCCTGAATATTGTATACACCTGGATGTTGAGTTCCCAGCTTTGGTCACCCTGGAGCCATGTCTCCATAATCCCAGGGAGCAAGGGTCAGCAGTGGAGGTGAGACCGAAGGGAGTGGCACTGTTGGAGAAACCATGTTAGCAGGAAGACTCTCTACGGGAGATTACGTATCTGACGGGGAACAGGGACAGAAGATTACAAACGTGCTCAAGAAGCATGAATCAGAGGAGGATGGAGACATGGAACTGGGGAGTGGGGTGGTATTATGTGGAAAGGGAAACGTTAGTGAGGGAGGGAGATGGGGCAGCTGCGTGGCCTAAATCTAATATAAGGAAGAGGCTGAAACTGCAGGGAAAGTTCAAACAGGAGGTGAAAAAGAGATGGAGACTGCAGGAGAAAGCAACAGCTGCCCAAAAAGTTGGAAAGGAGCATAAGAGGAGGGAAGGGCCGGAGATTATGATGGGGAGATTATCAGATACACTTCTTTTATTAGGAGCAATAATTGTATTGGTCTCGATCAATATGAACGGGCTGAGGGGAGGAAGAAGAAATTGCAGCAGTGGCTGCAGTGTTTTAAAGGCACTGACTTGTTGTGTCTGCAAGAAACCTTTTAGGATGAGGAGACCCTAAAAAGAGTTTGGAAAGTTTTGAAGGGAGAAGTGTTTGCAAGTTGCGCAAATAATAACTGTAGAGTGAGGCTGTTTTAGTGAGTCCGTCCATAAAAGAGAATGTTGACTTGGTGGACAAGGACACTGAGGGGAGAATTTTACAGCTGAAGGTAAAAATGGAGGAATTGAATTGTGATCTCTTTAATACCTATGTGCCGAATGAACATTGCAAGTAGCATAACTGTTTTCGGTGGTTATTCACAGAAGTGTCAGAGGCGGAAAACCCTTGTATAGTGGGGAATGTTAATGTATTTTTATCTCAGATGGACATTTCAGCCCAGATGAACTTTAAGGATGATAACTCCAGAGGGATGATTGTAAAAATGATGGCAAATTTAAATTTGAGAGACTATGGAGGGATCGAAACCCCTTAAAAAGGAAGTTCTCCAGAAGAGATTGTGTGAGTGATGTTTTAAAACCGAGCCAAATAGATTTTGTGTTAATGTGGCAAGGGTTAAGTTCTGAGATGATGGAGATTTATTATAAAAAAATTATTTTTTAGTGACCACTCGGCTTTGTTTCTTAAAATTAGGAACAGCAGAGTTAAAATCAGTCCAGGGTTGTGGATTTTAAACAATCAATACCTTAAATAAATTGCTTATAAAGAGGGGATTTTAAATATAATGAACAATGCTCAGAAGGATTCTTCATTCTTGAAAGAAAAAAGAGTTCGGTGGGCAATTTCAAATATGAGGTACAAGTTTTTTCGGTATGTTATGGGAAAGAAAGAGCAACAGCTAACCGGCATTGAGAAGAGAATATAAACAGAAGGTTTACAGATATCTGTAAAGCAGTTGATGGTGGGGATAAGGGAGTAGCGATTAAGCGGAAGGTTTTAAAGGAAGAGTGAGAATTATTGCAAACTGAAAAATGCAAGGGGGCCATTCTCCATGCAAAGGCTAAAGATGCATTGGTGGGAAAAGATGTACTAGATATTTTCTAGAGCAAGAGAAGTTACGACAAAGATTATCATTAATGGGAGAGTTGAAAGTTGGGGAAAAGATCATTAATGAAAATCAGGAGATTATGGAAGCGACTAGTAGCTTTTATCACTAGAAGCTTTTATATTCAAAAAGGAGTTAGATGTAGTCCTTACTACTAGGGGGATCATGGGGTATGGTGAGAAAGCAGGAATGGGGTACTGAAGTTGCATGTTCAGCCATGAACTCATTGAATGGCGGTGCAGGCTCGAAGAGCCGAATGGCTTACTCCTGCACCTATTTTCTATGCTTCTATGTTTCTATCACGAGCTATATACAAAAGAAGACATTTACAAATTGTTGATGGAGAAGGTTAGTGCTTTTATTGAAGAGCATTTAAAGGAAGATGAGAGAAGCATGTGTGGCAAAGAAGTAGGATTAGAGGAAATAAAAGTAGCAGAAGGTGGAATGACGAAGGAGGGTGGAGGGGAGCCCAGGGTCTAATGGACTAAGTGCAGAATTTTATAAAGAATTTTTAGAGCTTTTAAGTCCATTGGTCTTCGAGGTTTTTAAGAGATTAAAACTGAGGGAAGCCTGGCCCAATCTATGAGGAGAGGTATCGTAAGATTATCTTATAAAAATTAAGAGGATAGAAGGGATCTGAAGAATTGGAGGCCCTTCATATTATTAAATGTAGATTATAAGATCTTGGCGAGGGTCATGGCAAATTGTATGAAGAAGCTGATGCAGCAAATAGTTTCACCCTCTCAGTCCTATGGAGTCGTAGGCCGGGACATCGCAGGCTCTGTGGTCTCAATCCAAGATGTAATAGAGTTCATGGAAGAAAGTGGAGGGAAGCTTATGTGCTAAAGATATATCAAGAGAAAGCCTTTCTTAGAGTCTCTCATGAGTTTTTGTTGATGGTTTTGAAAGCATTTGGTTTCAGGAAATGTTTCATTGAGTGGATAGAATTTTTAATTCAAACATATTTAGCTGTGTTAAATGTAATGATTTTTATAGAAATATTTTCCAATAGAGAGATCAGTGAAACAGGGTTGTCCCGTCACCATTGTTGTACACATTGGTAGCAGAACCATTAGGTTACATGATACAAAAGGAACAAGGCGTAGTGGGGATTACGGTTCCCAGTTCCGGGCAGGTGTCGGTGATACACCAATATGCAGATGACACAACCTTAATGTTGAGAGATGAGGAGTCAGTGCGGAAAGTTATGGGATTAGTGGATTGTAGAGCTTCAGGAGCCAGGGTGAATTATAGTAAGTCCCAATGCCTGGTTGCGGAAAGGAGGGAATAGTTGGAGGAAAGCCATTTTAAGGTGGTGGAGGTTTTCTAGGGTGCAAGAAGGATAGGGATCGATTAAATTGGAAACCGAAAGTTATAAAAATTAAAAAGATTTTGGAAAGATGGGAAAGAAGGTGGTTGAAAATGCAAAGAAGAGCAACAGTGGTGTCAACATTCCTGCTATCTAAACTATGGTACTTATTGACGATGGAGGCTATTCCTGAATGGGCAGAAAAGTCCATCCGAGAAGCATTTGTGAGGTTTTTATGGGAAGGGAAACCAGCCTTGGTTGCTTATTGGACAGCGAAATCAGGGAGGACACAATTTTCCAGATATTGATTTGAAGAAAAAAGCCTTTAGAATTAAATGGGTGAAGAGATTTCCTTAGAAGTCAAATACAAGTTTTTGGAAGAATTGTTTCTAGGATTTTTTTAAATTAAGTGGGATGGGAGGACAAGAAATATTTTATATGGAATACAACAATATGTTTTTCAAATCAATTGAACCTTTCCCTGGGGCTGAAATAACCCACTTCCTTAAGGCCTGTTACCACCGCAAATTGCGGCCATGCTGCGGAGTGGAGTGGACAATGACTTTTTGTGGAATGGCCGCTGCTAGCCCGATTGCCATCCCAAGTTTTCCCGGGGATGCCTCGATCCCCCACTACTGCTCTGCTGCTTCCAATCCATGCTAGGCGCGTTATCACCGCTGACCTACTCCCCCGACAGCGACATTCCCCTCTGAAAATCTTTGGCCCGCCCGGCAGTGCCAAAACCTGTTTTTTCCCCGGTGGTCCAGTGAGGTTGTGACCTTCTGCAGCGGTGGTGCGGTTTCCTTTAAAGGGAAGGATACATTACTACTGCCGCCATGTTTTTTGTTGTTGGCGGACTACCATGTCAGCCCAACAAATATGCCCCTGGGTTCGGCGCTCCCTGGTGGACCAGTGGCCCGAAGTTTAAAAATCGCGCAGGCTGTCCCCTTTAAGTGAAGGGGAGAGCCGTGGTGATGCAGCGCCGTGATGACGTCATTGTGATGGTGACTCCGCTCTGCACCCAACTCCCACCCCTCAGTTGTTGTCACTGCCACTTTTCCACCCATCAGGTGTTGTCACCGCCCCTATTATGATCGCGTTCCGGATATGTGGTAAAAAAACAAAAAAGAGCCGAATGTCGCGCAAGAGTCGACCTGAAACGCAGCTGCAGTAAAAACCATCGAAACGTTTCGGGCGGGGGATAATTTCTACCTTCAGGTGTCAGATGAGAACAGGATTAACAGGGAGAAATTCGGCTTCTTTGTGCCTCCTTTAGGGCCTGCAAGTGCGGTAACGGGACACTAAGGGGTTATCGAACGGGCGTGGCAAATTCAGTGCCGCTTGTGAACTTCCCTGGCAGTCTTGCGCTGGCGCTAACACTTACCGCCTCGGTTTCCAGCGCCCTGTAGATCGTGACGTCATCAAGTGCACAGCGCCCTGTTACCGCCCCCGATGTGAAAATCACTATAGCCCCTGCTGCGTCGTCGGGTGTCAACAGGACGCAATGTTATCTTGGCTGGCCACTTGGGGAGCAATAATTGAAGGCAGTGGTGGCTAGGTAGGGTAAACTTTATTCTTCGACCAGTCTGGTGCCAGCTGAAAGTATTTCAAGCCTCATTGGTGCACAAGGTCTAAGCCCTCCACTCTCTGAGAAAGATTGGGACTGCAATAGAAGTCATGCAGGTCCCCTGGCCATACAGAACGAAGTAGAAGAATAATGTACACCATTATTGGACCTTCCCCTTTAAGTGAGGGAAGCGGCCTCTGATGCCAGTCGTGTTGCACTGTACATTGTTCAGCGCTCTGCTGCTACTGCCCCGCTCTCATGCTTTTGCACCCTAAGAGAAGTGGTTAGCGCTTGATTTAGTGCTCCACTTCTTTTTGGAGCGTTAAGCTGAAGTTCCCGGGATCAAAAAAGATTTATCGCCTGGCGATACTTTTCTCACATTTCAAAAGTTAGCGCCAAACGGGACGCAACGGAATTTCTAGCCCTAATATTTTGTGATTTCCTCCATAGTCTAGAAACATGTTGTTAGTAGATTTCTTGTGGTTACGGCCATAATAAAAGGTTACAAGTTCTGCAACAATAACCGCCGCATGACTCAGGCCTAAGTGGTTTTAAATAACAAGCTTTTATATTGACTAATAACCATATGGTTTTTGTACAACTGTTCTACAGATTCCATTAAATGGTGAGCAAGTAATACAACCTGTTCCTCAGCCTGGAATGATCAGTTCCTGCTTTCTAGGCTACTGTTAAGGCGAATGGACTTCTGACTGTCCCAAGAGCACTCTACCCTTATACTATTCGGCTAACTTAGGCTGCATGGAAACATAACTGTATCCCACCACGTTGACGCCACGCCTGAGATGTTTACACCACATTCTAACTTTTTGGTCTCCAACTCTGTCATACACGTTTGTTTATTATACTGTAATGCGTAGGCCAATCCTTATCTTTTACTGTGGTATGTGGTGTCTGATTTTCATGGCTCAGGTTGTTTTGTTCACACAGAAATGAAAAGCTTCCATTTTTCTCGACATTCAACTTGACCATATAAATCACTTTAAATTATTCTAACATATGTCAACATCAGTGTCCAGCCTTGTATGTGATGAACAGTTTCTTGGAAAAATAGTAAGTAAATGGTCAGAAGCATTTATAGATCTGTAGCCCAGGAAAAGTCATAGAGGTAGAAATTGCTCCCTGCCCAAAACAGGAAACACACACCCCGTTTCAATGGTTTTTACCGCAGCTGTGATTGAGGTTGCCTCTTGAGCAAAATTCCACTCTGTTGTTTTTTTAAAAATTCGGATCTGGAAATCGCTCTTAAAAGGGGCGGTGACTACACTAGAGAGGCGGATACGAGGCAGTGACAACACCTGAGGGGTGGAAGTTGAGGGCGGTGCGGAGTGACTGCCGCGATGGCGTCATCACGGCGTGTGTTACCATGGCTCTCCCCTTCACTTAAAGGGAAGAGCCTTCGCGACTTTAAAACTTCGCCTCACTGGGCCACCAGGGAGGGTTTCAACCGGGCCAATGGCCTGGCACCCAAGAGGGGATGCCAGGCTACCTATTGGCGGCCCGGCCGAACCCGAGGGCATAATTGTCGGGCCGACCTAGCAGTCGGCCAAAAAAAACATGGTGGCAGCGGCAATGCATCCTCCCCTGTAATGAAAGATGCACTGCCGTTGCAGAAGGCCACAGCCTCACTGGACCAACAGGGAAAAAACAGGTTTTGGCAGGGCCAAGCGGGCCAAAAATGTTCATAGGGGAATGTCGCCGTCATGGAGTTAGATCGTGGTGATGACGCAGTTAAGATGGATCAGCAGCAGTGAAATGGTAGGGGGGTGGATCAGGGCACCGCTGGGAAATCTCGGAAGGGCAATTGGGCTAGCAGCGGCTATTCCACGAAAAGTCGGCGACCATTCCACTCCGGAGCATGGCTGCCGATTTGGGTTGATAACAGGCCGTAAGGAGAGGCGCAATTTTGGCCCCATAATCTTGAGGAGAAGAAGGGAGAAATTTGAAAACAAAATATATATTTTACCTCAATTATTTTAAATTTAAATAAATGTCACTATTTAAATAAATAAGCCACAATAGATACAAAGCCCCACAGAAAGAAATGTGATGTTCACGATAGCAAATCTTTAGTTCACTTTTCAATTCTTTGATTGTGAAGAACTCGGGATGAAGTGTAAAGGTCATCACCATAGGGATCATTTTCCAACTTTGTATTCCCAGCAGGGAAATTTGCCTGTCGGGAATGTAAATCTAAAATTTGGGCATGCTGCATACAAGTTTTCAACCATTTAAATTAATGGTTATAATATCATGCACAGCTGAATTTCCAATATCCAATACTGGCCAGCGAGTGTCCCTGACAGAGATATGAAAGTGGAAAATAACCCCTCGTTCATAAACAAATCACGTCACTGCAGAGTTTAATCTCCACCACAAAAAATGAAAATATATCTGCAATCCATCTAGTCTGAAATGTGATTTCTGGAACATGCAATTTTAAAAATATACAGTTTTGTTGGGCATTGCAAATTAAAGTCAATTGAGTGCATTTATTTTAGTACTGTGGGTTTGTACACAAATAATATAAATTCAATTGATAGAAAATTATTATATTCTGAGACTTGTGGATGTGTAATGGTCTCTGTCAAGAACTCTCATGTAACATTCTATTAGCGATAGACTGTATCTTGAAGCTATGTTAATGTGATCAATGGAATAGTATTATGTTTATTAATAATTGAAACGAAGGGAAGGTTAGAGTTATTGATAGGTAATTTATATGTTATAAGTAGGTCTTTGCTTGCTTTAGCACATCATTGGTGATGGTTAGTTAAATGCACGCACCCAGAAATATCAAGTGTAAATATCAGGTTCCTTTGTATCCACAGCAAAGCAGGATGCAGCTGATTTCAAATGGCAACATTTGTCCAACTGTCTCTTATTAGTGAATACTACTGTGCAAAATGCAGACGTTAGTTTGGTAGCATGTGCGCGCTGTGGGTGGGGTTGGGGGGTGGGGGAATTGTTTGAGCCCTATATTACTGTCTTCCTGATAGTATGATGATTTATGCATCGCTATTGCTGAAACAGGATTTCAGGGCAGTTTCAGAGCTGCAACTCTGACATTTCTGATCAGCCCATCTGGATTTAGTGTCTAGTTTGTTTCTGAAAAGGATCAAGAGGCTCATTTCCTGGTTGGTGATAATGACAGCACGTATCATAGGACAACGCAAAGAAAACTCTTTCATACTTATGTGGTCATAAATTGGTATTTCGTTTACAAACAATCCTTTTGATAAAGGCCCAACTGTCCAACATTTGGAAAATCACTGCTACATTTTGTAAGACAGGAGAGGAGACTTGGAGAATAAACAAAGTAGATGGAGAGGAGAGAGACTGCTGATAAAGGGAAATATTCCAGTGTAAATGAGCAGACTGACAAGGTTAGATACTGAGTAACAGAATAGCAGGTAGTTCCTGGATCAGTACCTGGCATTACATTAGATGAAAACCAGGCCAGCGGTGCAATACAAACATTAAGCAATGTGCTGTACCCTGATAAGACAGGGCGACAGCTAAGCACCACAATAATGAATGGCAAAAACACAACAGAGGGTGCCAGATGAGTATCGGGCACATGTTGAGACCATAGTAAGGTGACAGGCAAGAAGTATACAGCACAATAAATTAACAAGCTAAAGTTCCATGAGAGAATCAGGGCATGACGGAACAAACCACGATACAAGGATCAGGCACAGCTCTTCACAGCTGAGGCCAGCCTTAGACTCTCTCATGAATACTCCGACTGCTGCAGATAGAAGAGGTATCTGTGCTGGTGCTGGGTGCGCTTATGTCTGGTGACAGTGCATCATCAGAGGCTGGAGGCTCCTGTGAGGAGTCATCATCCTCTTTTGCCTGGACAATGGGTTTGGGGGTGGGGGGGAGGGGCGAAGCTCTTTATGGACCTGTGGAGGAGTAAAGAGATGACTTATAAAAGTTATATTAAGAATGGGTACGGATACCATTATGCAGACGATGAACATTCATTGGCTGCTGACATCAATCACCATATGCGAGAGGGATGGAGTACAAAAGCAGGGAGGTCCTTCTGCAACTGTATAGGGTATTGGTGAGGCCGCACCTGGAGTACTGCGTGCAGTTTTGGTCACCTTACTTAAGGAAGGATATACTAGCTTTGGAGGGGGTACAGAGACGATTCACTAGGCTGATTCCGGAGATGAGGGGGTTACCTTATGATGATAGATTGAGTAGACTGGGTCTTTACTCGTTGGAGTTCAGAAGGATGAGGGGTGATCTTATAGAAACATATAAAATAATGAAAGGGATAGACAAGATAGAGGCTGAGAGGTTGTTTCCACTGGTCGGGGAGACTAGAACTAGGGGGCACAGCCTCAAAATACGGGGGAGCCAATTTAAATCCGAGTTGAGAAGGAATTTCTTCTCCCAGAGGGTTGTGAATCTGTGGAATTCTCTGCCCAAGGAAGCAGTTGAGGCTAGCTCATAGAATGTATTCAAATCACAGATAGATAGATGTTTTACCAATAAAGGAATTAAGGGTTCCAGGGAGCGGGCGGGTAAGTGGAGCTGAGATCCACGGCCAGATCAGCCTTGATCTTGTTAAATGGCAGAGCAGGCTCGAGGGGCTAGATGGCCTACTCCTGTTCCTAATTCTTATATTCTTATGTTCTTATGTTCTTATGAGTGACTGCTGTATGCCATGTGGCTGTATGAGATGTAATTCTGTCACCAGTTTGCTGAGAGGTCCCCCTCTCTCCGTATCCACCATCAGCTGTTCCGCAACTCCATTGACCTACAGAGCGACTTTCTCTGCTGATGTCAACGTGGCAAATGAATGGGGGCCACCTCTGGTTCATTCTCTCTCTCTCTCTACCTCTCTTATTGCGGGCTCTCTTCTCCTGCAAGGAGGGAAAAAAGAAAAGTTTGAGTGAAAGTGAGGGCCTCCTTGTGTGGTTTTAGTTGGTAGGAGTGCATTAGGATGAGGGTGTGTTTGAGGGGTGGATGGTCAGATGGGGATGTGAATATGTAGATATAGAGAGAGGGATGGGTGGTTGTGCAACAACAACAACAACTTGTTTATATAGAAGCTTTAAAGTAGTGAAACATCTCTCGGCGCTTCACAGGAGTATTATGAGAAAAGAAAATTGACACTGAGCCGCAGAAGTAGAAATTAGCGCAGGTGACCAAAAGTTTGGTGAAAGAAGTAAGTTTTAAGGAGCTTCTTGAAGGAGGAGAGAGAAGTAGAGATGTAGTGAGGTTTAAGTAGGGAGTCCCAGAGCTTGGGGCCGAGGCAACAAAAGGCACGGCCATCAATGGTTGAGCAAATATAATCGGGATGCTCAGGAGGGCAGAATTAGAAGAGTGCAGACACCTCAGTGGGTTGTGGGGCTGGAGGAGATTACAGAGATAGGGAGGGCGAGGCCATGGAGTGATTTGAAAATAACGTTGAGAATTTTGAAATTGAGGTGTTGCTTAACTGGAAGCCAATGTAGGTCAGCGAACACAGGGGTGATGGGTGAACAGGACTTGGTGCGAGTTAGGACATGGGCAGCCGAGTTTTGGATCATCTCTAGTTTATCAGGGTAGAATGTGGGAGGCCAGCCAGGAGTCCTCCACCAGCCTTCCCTCGCCACACAGCACTGCCCCCCAGACATCAAGATCCATGGCGTGGCACTGGACAACATGGACCACTTCCCTTATCTCGGGAGCCTTCTATCAACACGAGCAGGCATTGACAACGAGATCCAGCACCGCCTCCAGTGCGCCAGTGCAGCCTTCAGCCGCCTGAGGAAAAGAATGTTTGAAGACTAGGCCCTCAAAACTGTCACCAAGCTCATGGTCTACAGGGCCGTAGTAATACCCACCCTCCTGTATGGCTCAGAGACGTGGACCATGTACAGTAGACACCTCAATTCGCTGGAGAAATACCACCAGCGATGTCTCCGCAAGATCCTACAAATCCTCTGGGAGGACAGACACATAAACATTAGCGTCCTCGTCCAGGCCAACATCCCCAGCGTTGAAGCACTGACCACACTTGATCAGCTCCGCTGGGCAGGCCACATAGTTCGCATGCCAGACACGAGACTCCCAACGCAAGCACTCTACTCGGAACTCGCCCACGACAAATGAGCCAAAGACGGGCAGAGGAAACGTTACAAGGACATCCTCAAAGCCTCCGTGATAAAGTGCGACATCCCCACTGACACCTGGGAGTCCCTGGCCATAGACCGCCCTGAGTGGAGGAAGTGCATCCGGGAGGGCGCTGAGCTCCTCGAGTATCATCGCCGAGAGCATGCAGAAATCAAGCACAGGCAGCGGAAGGAGCGTGTGGAAAACCAGGCTCCCTGCCCACCCTTTCCCTCAACAACTATCTGTCCCACCTGTGACAGAGACTGTGGTTCTCGTATTGGACTGTATAGCCACCTAAGAACTCATTTTAAGAGTGGAAGCAAGTCTTCCTCGATTCCAAGGGACTGCCTATGATGATGATGGAATAGTCAAGTCTAGAGGTAACAAAAGTATGGATGAGGGCTTCAGCAGCGGATGAGCTGAGGCAAGGGCAGAGACGAGCGATGTTATGGAGGTGAAAATAGGACGTCTTAGTTATGTTGCGGATATGTGATCGAAAGCTAATTTCAGGGTCAAATATGACAGCAAGTTTGCGAATTGTCTGGTTAAGCCTGAGACAGAAGTTGGGGAGAGGGATGGAGTCAGTGTCTAGGAATGTAGTTTGTGGCAGGAATCGAAAACAATGGCTTTTGTTTTCGGAATATTCAATTGGAGGACATTTCTGCTCATCCAGAACAAGCACTAATGGAGCAAAGACACGGCATTACAGGTTGCCACCAGTTTCCAGTTCACTGAGCCTCAGCTACAGGTGCTGCTGGAGCAAGAAGGCCATGTAAATCAACCCTCTAATAGCCCAGAATTTGCAGTCCGGATAATGGCAAACTGGCAGCATTCACCATCATTCCGTCTTTGAAACTGACTGCAAATTCTGGATTTGGCACATGCGCAAGTGCATGCGGAAATCCTGTGGTTGCTGTCTTCAACTTACAATTGCCCAAAGACCTTGCTATGTCGCCTTGCATTTTTAAGTCGTGGGGCAAGCAGGTGCAGCAAGCTTGTTTGCACATGCAAATATTTAACAAGGGGACTGGAAGGAAAAAAGAAAGACTTGCTTTTCACAACCATGTCTCAACATCCTTTACAGTCAATGAAGTACTTTTTGGAGTGTAGTCACTGTAGTAATGTGGGAAACACAGCAGCCAATTTGCACACTGCAAACTCTCACAAACAGCAATGTGATTATAACCAGATAATCTGTTTTTGTTATGGTGGATGAGGGATAAATATTGGCCAGAATACCAGGTATAACTCCCTGCTCTTCTTTGTAATAGTGCTATAGGATCTTTTACATCCACCTGAGAAAGCAGACAGGACCTTGGTTTAACATCTCATTCAAATGACAACACCTCCAACAGTGCAGTACTCCCTCAGCACTGCACTGGAGTGTCAGCCTAGATTTAAGTGCTCTGGTCACTGGAGTGGGACTTGAACCCACAACCTTCTAAATCAGAAGTAAGAGTGCTACCTACTGAGCCACAGCTGATGCAAGTTCAGTGTGTCTCAGATACAGGTGCTCCTGAGGGTGAAGTTCTTGAAGGTAGCTTTTGAAACTCCTGCAGGGATTTTACCTACCAGGAAGGGCTCTGAGAAGGAGCTATGCATTTTTCAATTTTATTTCACTATTTTAAAAACTTGAATGACTATTTAAAAATTATTTTTTCACAGTTGCATGACTTTTTAAAATAATTGTTCAGAATTATATGACTTTTTAAAGCTTTGATAATATTTATATATTTTTAAAATGTTGTTCACACCCATGTGACTGTCTATTTTATTCTTCTATTCACTTTATTAAGATGTCATTTACAACCTTTTTCCATTTTTTTCTCCACATGTACTGCAACGATTTAACAAGGAAGCCTGTGAGGAAGAAACATGCCTTTTGAACTCTTTGGCCCAATCTTGTATACTTTGTTGGTATGGAGAAAACAATGCAGGAGTGAACAACGAAGCAGAGTCAGGAACCATGACGGTAGGCTGATCAGGAGGAACTTTTACCCACTCCACAGAGGCTGTCTTTTGAGATGATGTCGGAAGAGTTGTGTGTAAGGAGACTATGCTTCAGCAAAGAGGCAATCGGCCACCTATGTGATATTTAAAAGAGAACCAACAGCCACGTTCAAAGACCTGCACTGCCTTGTCAGTGTCCATCAAGATAGCCACAGCATTAAACTTCTATGCATGTGGGTCATTTCAGTCAGGCACCGGTAACATATCCAGAGCGCTGTGAGGACCTGCAGACACCAGTTCACAGATGCCATATTCCATAGGGTCTGACTTCATCAACTTCGACATGTCCCCAGTGCAGAAAAGTTAGAGGCCCCTCGCATTCTAAGGGATTGATGGCTTCCTCAAAGTGACTGGGGCCTCCGGTGGAACCCATATTGCATTGAAGGCACCAATTAGTCCACCTGTAACATACATCAACAGGAAGGGGTTTCATTCTTTAAATGTAATGATTGTCTGTGATGCCCCACCTGTAGATTGTGAATGTAAATATAGATCACTGGGGAAACACTCATGATGCCTTCGTCCTCAAACTTACATGACACCCTCGGTACATTGGGTCCAGGATCTGGATGAATATTAGGTGACAAGAGCTACCTGCTGAAACAGTGGCTGATGCTCCCCTACAGGAACATAGAAACATAGAAACATAGAAAATAGGTGCAGGAGTGGGCCATTTGGCCCTTCAAGCCTGCACCACCATTCAATGAGTTCATGGCTGAACATGCAACTTCAGTACCCCATTCCTGCTTTCTCGCCATACACCTTGATCCCTCTAGTAGTAAGGACTACATCTAACTCCTTTTTGAATATATTTAGTGAATTGGCCTCCACAACTTTCTGTGGTAGCGAATTCCACAGGTTCACCACTCTTTGGGTGAAGAAGTTTCTCCTCATCTCGGTCCTAAATGGCTTACCCCTTATCCTTAGACTGTGACCCCTGGTTCTGGACTTCCCCAACATTGGGAACATTCTTCCTGCATCTAACCTGTCTAAACCCGTCAGAATTTTAAACGTTTCTATGAGATCCCCTCTCATTTTTCTGAACTCCAGTGAATACAAGCCCAGTTGATCCAGTCTTTCTTGATATGTCAGTCCCGCCATCCCGGGAATCAGTCTGGTGAACCTTCGCTGCACTCCCTCAATAGCAAGAATATCCTTCCTCAAGTTAGGAGACCAAAACTGTACACAATACTCCAGGTGTGGCCTCACCAAGGCCCTGTACAACTGTAGTAACACCTCCCTGCCCCTGTACTCAAATCCCCTCGCTATGAAGGCCAACATGCCATTTGCTTTCTTAACCACCTGCTGTACCTGCATGCCAACCTTCAATGACTGATGTACCATGACACCCAGGTCTCGTTGCATCACCCCTTTTCCTAATCTGTCACCATTCAGATAATAGTCTCTCTCTCTGTTTTTACCACCAAAGTGGATAACCTCACATTTGTCCACATTATACTTCATCTGCCATGCATTTGCCCACTCACCTAAGGAGAGATGCCGTTCAATGCTGTCCACACGGCAAGTGGTAGAGAGGACAAACGGAATGCTGAAATCACGCTTCCAGTGCCGGACTGGCCTTTGCAGTACTCTCCTGTGAAAGTGTCAAGGATTGTGGTGGCCTGTTGCACTTTGCACAATTTTGTCCTACGGAAGGACTGACCCTTAACCCGGCAGATGAGATTCCGTGGAAATGGGCGACATGGAATATACCAAAACGGATGTCACTGCACCAAGGCTTTGTGGAGCACCCGAGGAACAACTGCTGCAGAAGCCAAAGCGGCTAGAGAGCAGCTGGTGGCTAATACATTTAGAGAGTGATGAGTGTATCAAGGTGCCTCCTCCCTCCCCCAGAAAGTCAAACAGTCAACTTTTATTGTAGCAACAAATACTCATTGCAAGTTTTTTGATGTTCTTCAAGACTTTAGATACAAATTGTTAAGTAGCTATTTGCTACCTTATAAACAGTTGTATTGTTAAATTGGTTGATAATAAAACAATTAAACATTTAAAGTGACGACAGAATATTTATCTGAAACAAAATGAGATATCATTCAATCATCTATAAATATGAATTTCAATAAATAATACAATACCAACATTTCAAGAATAGCAAACATAAAAAAAAAACAGACAAGCCCCCTCGTATCCGTGCCTGATGGTCGCTGTGACAAATGGTGTGAGTCAAAGGATGTGGACTCTGCAAGAGATGGCACCGTACTGTCTCCTACACCTTGCCCTTTCCCGTGATTGGACCCCACATTTGCCAAGGGCATGACCTCTGTATACTACCTCTTGACCTTCAGCCGCTCCTGGCTCATGGGCCTACACTATGTCTGCACGGGGAGCAGACAAGGGGAATTCTAAGGGCATCAAATGTACGACAGCCGAACCTGCTTTCTGCAACTGAAATAGTTGAAGAAGGTGCTGGTTAAGCTGACTATTCACCTGATGCATAAGGGCTAACTGATCAGAAATGCTCTGTGTACAAAGGGCGAACTGATTAGTAATGGTCTGTGTAATTATGGCCAACAGATTGCACAGATTGTTTCCATGATCCTGATTTTCTTGTCATGCTGAGCAAGCATTGTTTGCCTCAAGCCTTCAATCACTAAGTTCTCTTCCCCCTCAGTATCAAACTGAGGCTGATGTGTTTCTCGTGTTACTGCTTCTCCCACTTGCCCTGTGGGGTGCCGCTGTGAGAGGACAGTCATCTGTGCCTCGCATAAGGCCAAATGGGCCAGGAGATGGAGAGGAGATGGATCTGCGGGTCATCATGATCAAGGTCTCCCCCTCCACATCAGCACCCTGAAGGTGATACGTGGGGGCAGGAGGACAAAGCCATTTTGCATAGCCAGCCACTCAAGAGTCCACACCCTTCCCTTCCACTGAATGCCACTTGACAAATTCCTCCTCCTCCACTTCATTTACTGCTCTGCAACCCCTTCCCCACTGCCCTCTCCAGGCCCTGTGTGAACATCCTCTGCAGCTACAGACTCACTGCATTCTTGAGCCTATGTGCCCAAAGAGAGCTGCCCACATGTGCAAAGGAAACAATAAACATTTACGATGGTGAAGCACATTTATCTGGCATATCACAGAAACTCATCATGGACATTCACCATTTCATCTTCTCTTCAAACATTACAGCCAACCAACATGTTTTAAACATACAGTGTGCAAAGCAACAATGCAACACTCACCTTTCCTCACTCCAATGTCTGATTGGGCACCAGACACTGAAATGCCACTGATGCCCAACGATTGAGTGAGACTTTCTTTCTGCTCAGTCAACCCCTTTCGAATGGACACACTTTTCATGGCACATTCTCTGGCATTGTGTGCTATTTTACTCTGCACAGACATGTAAATGAAATTTCAGTTTTTGGTTACAAGAGACAAGTTGGCTGCTTTGGAGGCAGGGTATTATTCATTAATTTCAATTTCACAACTCAAATCTGTGGAGTACAGATAACAGATCTTTCTTTACAAGCACTTAGTCATTCAGACTGGCTCCAAAGCAATTGAATTTTACAACTAGTTGACTTCACAATAAACTCAGACCACCCCACATATAAACAAGCTCTTTTCTATTTTGCATTAGTAACATTTTAAGAAATGTTATATTTTACATTTCCAATAACTGTACAAACCATAGCAGATTGCGTTAAATCCGTGAGTTTTTTGCAGCACTGTTCCGCATGATGTGACACGGTGAAGTTAGCACTCACAGCCTGTGAATCCTCCTTCTATGCTAACAAGCTACATTTACGTGCTGCTCTGGACTTAGCAGTTCCGATGAGGTGCTGATGATCGCTTCCAGCTTATTGAGGAGTGTGTTGAGGTTGTCATCCATCTTTGCCGCTGCCATATTCTTTCTGTAAGTAAATGCACACCTTTAATTTTACTTTGCTTGGGTTTTTACAAATGGTCTCTTTCACTTTGCCGTTTAATTCAGAGTTTTTAACATTATTTTAATGTTTTTAAAAGTCTTTCATTTTTTTAAAATTTACACTGAACTTACATTTAAGTTACAAAGCTAATTTCAAGGCTACTCACCTCTGCAGACTGAAGCAGTCTTCTGTGGGTATGGCTTATCCATCTGTCAGGTTTGATGAAAGTGTTTTCTTTTTCAACCCATGTGATCCCAGGTTCGCACACGCACTACAGAGCGATCCTTGGCTCCATAAGAGATTAAGCTGTGCGAAGCTCTGCAGGCTCTTTGGGGAGGTCCTCACCCTGGGACTTGCAGTAAGTTTGTGCAGATTTTTTCTCAATGTCAGCGGCGAATGCCTTGGCTTGGCTTCTGACCACAAGTTCCAGGCCATTATCTCAGAATATTTGTGTCTCACATTGCTACTAACTTATGCCTTTAGTCCCATTATTTTACCGCGTACTACTTCATTAGTGATAGTGATTGTACATGCTTTATTGTTATTACATCAGTAGTTAATAACAATTATTAACTGTTATTATTAAGTAGTCCACTAGCGGGAGTAGTCCACTAGTCTATAACACTTCTCCATCCTTGTTGAAGAGGTTAAGCATAACAAAATAAGTATACATAGCTTGCATTGCATACATAACAAAAGATATGAACATATTTTTCCATATTTACAAATCAAACTTAGTCACTGGTTTTCTGTTTCATTGAGGATACCTTTGTTCTTGAACAGAACTTTCCAGCCTTATTGTAGGAATTAGAGTCATTCTAGGTTGAGCTTGAGGAGAGTTTTTCTTCCAAGGGCTGACTTTGATCTACATTTGGACTCAGTAATTATTACATCAGTAGTTCACCAGAGGGCGTAGTTCATTAGTCTACAACAATAATTTTGCACATTCATGGGGCCAGAATATACTGTAGCCAGTGAACAAATGCTGTTTGTTAGACTTGATCTTTCCTATATCATTTCCATGAGCTTTTGCACGTCAAGGCTAGTGGGAGGCCAAAGGATTGGGAAAGTTTTAAATGCCAGCAAAGAATGACTAAAAAAATGATAAAGAGAGGGCAGATAGATTATGAAAGTAAACTAGCACAAAAGATAAAAACAGATAGCAAGAGTGTCTACAGGTACATAAAAAGAAAAAGAGTGGGTAAAGTGGTCCCTTAGATGAATAGACTGGGGAACTAATAATGGAGAACAGGGAAATGGCAGAGACATTGAACAAATACTTTGTATCGGTCTTCACGGTAGAAGACACTAAAAACATCCCAATAGTGGATAATCCAGGCGCTATAGGGAGGGAGGAACTTAATACAATCACTATCACTAATGAAGTGGTACTCTGTAAAATAATGGGACTAAAGGCGGACAAGTCCCCTGGACCTGATGGCTTACATCCTAGTGTCTTAAAAGAAGTGGCTGCAGGGATAGTGGATGCATTGGTTGTGATCTACAGTTAAGCAGAGTTAGCATGGTTCTATGAAAGGGAAATCAAGTGTGACAAATTTGCTGGAGTTCTTTGAGGATATAACGAGCAGGGTGGATAAGGTGGAACCAGTATTTAGATTTCCAAAAGGCATTCGATAAGGTGCCACATAAAAGGTTACTGGACAAGATAAAAGTTTACAGAGTTGGGGGTAATATAGCCAAGTTTGCTGATGATACAAAGATGGGTGGGAAAGCAAATTGTGAGGAGGACACAAAAAATCTGCAAAGGGATATAGACGGGCTAAGTGATTGGGCAAAAATTTTGCAGCTGGAATATAATGTGGGAAAATGTGAGGTTATCCACTTTGGCAGAAAAAAATAGAAAAGCAAATTACGATTTAAATGGAGAAAAATTGCAAAGTGCTGGGGGTACTTGCGCATGAAACACAAAAAGTTAGTATGCAGGTACAGCAAGTAATCAGGGAGGCAAATAGAATAGAAACAAGAAATGTAGAAATCTACAGCGCAAAAGGAGACCATTTCGGCCCATCAAGTCCGCGCCTGCTGACAAAGAGCCACACGGCCCTCGTTCAGCAGCCCCAAAGGTTACATGTAAATCTATGAACAATGGCGGAATGGTAAAGAGTCCAACCAGTCCACCCCCCGCAACTGCGACACCCCATGCATCGCAACATTTTACACTCCACCCTAGCCAGAACCATGCGAACTCCTGGGAGAGGCAAAAAAAAACAAATTAAAAACCCAGGCCAATTGTGGAAAAAATCTGGCAAAATTCCTTTACAACCCATCCAGATGATCAAAACAAATCCAGGAGATCACTCTGGCTGTGTTCAATTCCCTACAGTACTTACCATCCTATCTGCACCAGCCAACAAGAGGTTATCCAATCTAATCCCACTTACCAGCTCTCGGTCTGTAATCCTGCAGGTTATGCTACTTCAACATAGAAACATAGAAACATAGAAAATAGGCGCAGGAATAGTCCATTCGGCTCTTCAGTCAATAAGATCATGGCTGATCATTCACCTCAGTATCCCTTTCCTGCTTTCTGTTCATACCGCTTGGTCCCTTTAGCCCTAAGGGCCATATCTAACTCCCCATTGAATATATCCAATGAACTGGCATCAACAACTCTCTGCGGCAGGGAATTCCACAGGTTCACAATTCTCTGAGTGAAGAAGTTTCTCCTCATCTCAGTCCTAAATGGCTTACCCCTTATCCTTAGACTGTGACCCCTGGTTCTGGACTTCCCCAACATTGGGAGCATTCTTCCTGCATCTAACCTGTCCAGTCCCGTCAGAATTTTATATGTTTCTATGAGATCCCCTCTCATTCTTCTAAACTCCAGTGAATAAAGGCCCAGTCGATCCAGTCTCTCCTCATAAGTCAGTCCAGCCATCCCGGTAATCAGTCTGGTGAACCTTCGCTGCACTCGCTCAATAGCAAGAATGTCCTTCCTCAGATTAGGAGACCAAAACTGTACACAATATTCCAGGTGAGGCCTCACCAAGGCCCTGTACAACTGCAGTATGACCTCCCTGCTCCTATACTCAAATCCCCTAGCTATGAAGGCCAACATGCCATTTTCCTTCTTCACTGCCTGCTGTATCTGCATGCCAACTTTCAATGACAGATGTACCATGACACCCATGTCTTGCAGCACTTCCCCATTTCCTGATCTGCCGCCATTCAGAAAATATTCTGCCTTCATATTTTTGCCCCCAAAGTGGATAACCTCACATTTATCCACATTATACTGCATCTGCCATGCATTTGCCCACTCACTTAACCTGTCCAAGTCACCCTGCAGCCTGTTAGCATCCTCCTCACAGCTCACACTGCCACCCAGCTTAGTGTCATCTGCAAACCTGGAGATATTACGCTCAATTCCTTCATCTAAGTCATTGATGTATATTGTAAATAGCTGGGGTCCCAGCACTGAGCCCTGCGGCACTCCACTAGTCACTGCCTGCCATTCTGAAAATAACCCATTTATCCCGACTCTCTGCTTCCTGTCTGCCAACCAATTCTCTATCCATGTCAATACATTATCCCCAATACCATGTGATTTAATTTTGCACAACAATCTCTTGTGCGGGACCTTGTCAAAAGCTTTTTGAAAGTCCAACTACACCACTTCCACTGGTTCTCCCTTGTCTACTCTACTAGTTACATCCTCAAAAAATACTAGAAGATTTGTCAAGCGTGATTTCCCTTTCATAAATCCATGCTGACTTGGACCGATCCTGTCACTGCTTTCCAAATGTGCTGCTATTTCATCTTTAATAATTGATTCCAACATTTTCCCCGCTACCGATGTCAGGCTAACCAGTCCATAATTCCCCGTTTTCTCTCTCCCTCCTTTTTTAAAAAGTGGTGTTACATTAGCTACCCTCCAGTTCATAGGAACTGATCCAGAGTCGATAGACTGTTGGAAAATGATCACCAATGCATCCACTATTTCTCGGGCCACTGCTTTAAGTACTCTGGGATGTAGACTCTTAGGCCCTGGCGATTTATCGGCCTTTAGTCCCATCAATTTCCCTAATGCAGATTGCTGACTATTAAGGATTTCCTTCAGTTCCTCCTTCTCGCTAGATCCTCGGTCCCCTAGTATTTCCGGAAGGTTATTCGTGTCTTCCTTCATGAAGACAGAACCAAAGTATTTGTTCAGTTGGTCTGCCATTTCTCTGTTCCCCATTATAAATTCACCTGATTCTGACTGCAAGGGACTTACGTTTGTCTTCACTAATCTCTTTCTCTTCGCATATCTATAGAAGCTTTTGCAGTCAGTTTTTATGTTCCCAGCAAGTGCCCATCCAAGTAAATATGGTGAGGGTTTCTGCCTCGACCTCCTTCCAGGCAGTGAGCTGCTGACCCCCGCAACTCACTGCGTGAAGAAGCTTCCCCTCAAATCCCCTTTGAACCTTCCACCAGCTACTTTAAAACTATGCCCCCTCGTAATTGACCCCTCCACCAAGGGAAATAGGCCCGTATTATCTACTATATCCAGGCCTATCAAAATTTTATACACCTCAATGAGGTCTCCTCTCAGGCTCCTCTGTTCTAAGGAGAACAAACCCAGTCTATCCAATCTGTCCTCATGGCTAAGATTCTCCATTCCAGGCAGCATCCTCGTAAATCTACTCTGCACCCTTTCCAGTGCAATCATGTCCTTCCTATAATACGGTGACCAGAACTGTACACGGTATTCCAGCTGTCGCCTAACCAGAGTATTATACAATTTAAGCACAATCTCCCTGCACTTGTATTCTATGCCTCAGCCAATGAAGGCAAGCATTCTGTATGCCTTCTTAATTATCTTATCCACCTGGCCTATTACTTTCAGCGATCTATGGACAAGCACTCCAAGGTCTCTTTGTTCATCTGCACTTCTAAGTGGTCGACCGTTTAAAGTGTATAACCTTTCCTTATAGGCCCTCCCGAAGTGCATTACCTCACACTTGTCTGAATTAAATTCCATTTGCCGTTGTTCTGCCCACCTGACCTGTAGATTGATATCCCCCTGCAACCATGACTTTGCTCTTTATTATCAACCACACAGACAATTTTAGTTTCATCTGCAAATTTCTTAATCATACCCCCTATATTCTATTCTAAATCATTGATGTATACCACAAAAAGCAAGAGACGCAGTACTGAGGCCTGCAGATCCCCACTGGAAACATCCTTCCAGTCACAAAAACATCCATCAGCCATTACCCTTTGCTTCCTACCTCTAAGCCAATTTTGGATCCAACTTGCCACCTTGCCCTGGATCCCATGGGTTTTTACTTTTGTGACCAGTCTACCGTATGGGACCTTATCAAAATCTTTGCTATAGTCAATATACACTACATCGTATGCACTACTGTCATCAACCCTCCTGGTTACCTCCTCAAAAAATTCAATCAGGTTAGTCAAACACAATCTTCCCTTAACAAATCTGTGCTGACTATCCCTAATTAATCCTTGCCTTTCCAAACATAGATTTATCTGTCCTTCAGGACCTTTTCTAATACTTTTCCCATCACTGAGGTTAGGCTGACAGGCCTATACTTACTCGACTTATCCCTTTCTCCCTTCTTAAACAAGGGTACCACATTAGCAGTCCTCCAGTACTCCGGCACCATGCCCAAATCTAAAGAGGACTGGAAAGTGATGGTCAAGGCCTCTGCTATTTCCTCTTTTACTTTGCTGAACAGCCTTGGATGCATTTCATTCGGGCCTTGGGACTTATCTACTTTCAAAGCTGCTAAACCCCTTAATACTTCCTCTCTCACTATGTTTATTTCATCTAGAATATAACACTCCTCCTTAATAGCAGTATCTGCATTGCCCCTTTCCTTTGTGAAAACAGATGCAAAGTATTCATTAAGAACCTTATCAACATCTGCCGCCTCCACACAAAGATGACCCTCATGGTCTCTAATAGGCCCTACCCTTTCTTTAGTTATCCTCTTGCTCGTAATATATTTATAGAACATCTTTGGGTGTTCCTTAATTTTACTTGCCAAGAATTTTTCATGCTCTCTCTCTTAGCATTCCTGATATCCTTTTTAATTTTACCTCTGAACTTTCTATATTCCTCCAGGGATTCTACAGTATTTAACCATCGGTATTTGACACAAGCTTCCCTTTTTATCTTTATCCTTCCCTGTAAGTCCCTAGACATCCAGGAAGCTCTAGAATTGTTATTCCCACCCTTTTTCTTTAAGGGCACATGTTGGCCTGTGCCCTCCAGATCTCCTTCTTGAATGTCTCCCACTGTTCCGACACTGATTTACCTACAAGTAACTGTTTCCGGTCCACTGTGGCCAAATCACTTCTCAACTTAGCACTGTTAGCTTTTCCCCAATTTGGGACTTTTATTCCTGGTCTATCCTTGTCGTTGTCCATAACTACCTTGAATCTGACTGTATTATGGTCACTGGCACCCAAGTGCTCTCCCGCTGATACCACTTCCACCTGCTCAGCTTCATTCCCCAAAACTAAATCGAGTACCGCCCCCTCCCTTGTTGGGCTTGTTACATACTGACTAAAATAGTTCTCATGAATGCATTTTAAGATTTCCACACCTTCTATACCCTTCACACTATATTTGTCCCAATCAATATTAGGATAGTTGAAATCTCCTACTATTACAGCCCTATGGTTTTTGGACTTCACAGAAATGTGCCTGCATATTTGCTCTTCTATCTCCCTGCCACTGTTTGATGGTATATAATACACGCCCAGCAGTGTGATCGCCGGTTTTTTATTTTTCAGTTCGACCCATATGGCCTCATTTGATGATCCCTCGAACATATTATCCCTCCTCACAGCTGTATTAGTTTCTTTAATCAATACCGGGACACCCCCCACCCCCACCATTTTTTACCCCACTCTCTGTCTTATCTAAAAATCCTGTAACCAGGAATATTGAACTGCCAAATCTTCCCCTCTTTCAGCCATGTCTCTGTAATGGCTATAATGTCATTCTCCCAAGTGTCTACCTGTGCTCTCAGCTCATCCGCCTTATTTGCTGTACTCCTTGCATTGAAGTTTACACTATTGAGCACAGGAAGACCTCCTTGATTACTGCTTACTGACTTTTGTTTCCTGTGTCTTTCAGATTCACTTTCTACATTCTTGCTATCCAATTTCAGCTTTACTTCCTTTCCTATTGAATTTGTTTTCAGGTTTCCATCCCCCTGCCAAGCTAGTTTAAACTCTCCCCAACAACACTAGCAAAACCATCCAGGAGGATATTGGTCCTGGCGCTGTTGAGGTGCAACCCGTCCAGTTGGTACAGGTCCATCTACCCCAGAAGCAGTCCCAATGCCTCAGGAACTTAAAGCCCTCCCTCCAACATCAACTCTCCAGCCACGTGTTCATCCTCTCTATCCTTGTACTCATTAGTACGTGGCACCGGTAGTAACCTGGAGATTACTACCTTTGAGGTCCTACCCTTTAATTTTTCTCCTAGCTCCCTAAATTCTACCTGCAGGATCTCATCCCTCTTTCTACCTATGTCATTGGTCCCAATATGGACCACGAGCTCTAGCTGTTCACCCTCTCCCCCCAGACTGCCCTGCATTCGCTCTGTGACATCCTTGACCCTGGCACCAGGGAGGCACCATACCATCCTGGAGTCACGTCTATGGCTGCAGAAATGCATCTCTATTCCCCTAACTATTAAATCTCCTACCACTACAGCTCTTTTATTCTTCGTCCCTTCGCCCTGTGAAGCTTAGCCACCCGTGGTGCCTTGGACTTGGCTCTGGCTGCACTCCCCAGAGGCACCATTGCCCTCACCGGTGCTCAAAAGAGAATAACGGTTCAAAAGTGGGATGGACTCATGGGGGGGACCCCTGCACTACCTGCCTAGTGTTCTTATTCCATCTGGTGTTCACCCACTTCCCTTCTACCTGCATGCTTTTAAGCTGCGGGGTGACCACCTCCTGCTATCCACATATCCCTGAGCCTCGCAGATGCACCGTATTGACTCCAGCCGCCGTTCAAGCTCCAAAATGCGGAACTCGAGTAGTTGAAGCTGGAGACACCTCCTGAACACATGGTTGTCTCGGCCGTGCCAAACGTGCAGGACTTCACACATGCTGCAGGATGTGCAGTCCACAGGACTGTGCTGCCCTGCCATCCCTTTAATTAGACTTATCTAATTAAAATCAAAAAGAGAAAGAGAGAGATACTTACCAGTCAAACAGCCAACCACTTACCTGCCCGGACGAGGGCTGTGAGATCCTCGCCAGAAATGAACTCCTCGCTGACCCCTGATCCGCCCGAACCCTCAGACCTCCGAGCCTCCCGAACTCACCAAACTCTCTGGCCTCCCGAACTCAGCGAACTCTCTGGCCTCTCGAACTCACCGAGCTCTCTGATCTCTCAGACTCACCGAACTCTCTGGCCTCTCAGACGTACCGAGCTCTCTGGCCTCACGAACTCTCTGACGTCTCGGCCTCTCTGGCCTCTCGGACTCTCTGGCCTAAAATCTCCTTTTGTGACTCGGTGTCAAATTTTGTATGGTAACGCTCCTGTAAAGTGCCTTAGAACATACTGCTACATTAAAGACGCTATTTAAATGCAAATTGATGTTGTTGCTGTTGATCTTTCTCAGGTTCCTGTTATGTATGCAACCCTATGTAACCAGCATTCTACTGCCACCAGAGGGCATATCTGTTGGAGAAACAAGGGATCCCAGCATCCCTTGGGAGCACTGTATATAAGCAGGCCCCCCATGCTGCATCAACACTCTGGAGTTAGAATAAAGAGACTAAGGTTACACTTACTCACGTTTACAGTACTTAATCACATTACTTTATATTGGACGTAACAACTGGTGACGAGATAACAAACCATCACACAAAAATGCAGAGAACTGTTGGTATTCTGGAGAAATTCTCAAAAGGGGACGATTGGGAAGCCTTCGTGGAGAGACTCAACCAATACTTTGTGGCCAACGAGCTGGAAGGGAATGAGAACGCTGCCAAACGAAGGGCGATCCTCCTCACCGTCTGCGGGGCAACAACCTATGGCCTCATGAAGAATCTTCTTGCTCCAGTGAAACCAACAACCAAATCATATGAAGAACTGTGTACACTGGTCCAGGAGCACCTAAATCTGAAGGAGAGCGTTCTGATGGCAATGTATCGATTTTACACATGTCAACGGTCTGAAGGCCAGGAAGTAGCGAGCTACGTCGCCGAACTAAGGCGCCTTGCAGGACATTGCGAATTTGATGGATTCCTGGAGCAAATGCTACGAGACATTTTTGTGCTTGGCATTGGCCATGAGGTTATCCTTCGCAAACTATTGACTGTTGAAACACCGAACCTGAGCAAAGCCATAACGATAGCCCAGGCATTTATGTCCACCAGCGATAACACCAAACAAATAAAGAGGTTTCGGCAAGTACTGTACACAAAGTAACCTCGTTTTCAGGCAGGAATGCATATGGCAGAACGTACATGCCTGCAGCTGCATGACCTCAAATGACTCAGAGTCAGCCATCAAGCGTTAATGCGAGGCAATTAATACCTTGTTGGCGCTGTGGAGGTGATCATCGAGCCTATCAATGCCGCTTCAAACACTATGCGTGAAAAGGCTGTGAAACAATGGGACACCTCCAGCGAATGTGCAGATGAGCTGCAAAACCTGCAAACCACCATGTTGCAGAGGAAGACCGATCCATGGCAGATTAAACTGAACTACAGACTCAAACCGAGGAGGCAGAAGTGTACGAGGTACACACCTTCACCACAAAATATTCACCGATCATGTTAAAAGTTGAACTGAACGGAATTCCAGTATCCATGGAACTAGACACAGATGCAAGTCAGTCCATCATGAGCAAAAAGGCCTTCGATAGGCTGTGGTGCAACAAGGCACACAGGCCCAAGTTGAGCCCCGTTCACACCAAGCTGAGGACTTACACTAAAGAGCTGATCCCTGTAATTGGCAGCACAGCAGTAAAAGTCTCCTATGATGGAGCAGTGCACGAACTACCACTATGGATTGTACCAGGAGATGGCCCCACACTGTTCGGCAGGAGTTGGCTGGGAAAAATCTGCTGGAACTGGGACGACATTCGAGCGCTTTCGTCCGTCGACGACGCCTCATGTGCCCAGGTTCTGAGCAAGTTTCCATTGTTGTTTGAGCCAGGCATCGGAAGTTTCTCGGGGGTGAAGGTGCAGATCCACTTGATTCCCGGTACATGACCTGTGATGTATGTAGCACTCAAATCACTGACTCCACATGGTCTGGTGTTGTGGTAACTGCTCTGACCTTAGTCCTTTATTGTCTGACTCCAGAGTGCCTCTAAGGTGTGGTGGGCAGCCTTTTATTCTCTGTCTTGCATGTACTTTCAGGTCTCCCACCACAGCGCCCTCTGTGGCGCACCATTGTACTTATACATTTAATGTACCTGGACAATACATAACACCTCACTCGCCCCCCAGTTCCAAAAGCCATTGCTGGTGACCTCGGCCTTGTTCATCCTGGTTGATTTGTGAGTGTGAGTCCATGACCATCCACTTCCCTCTTCTCCCCCATGTGTAGGACCTGGTACACACATGTGGTATTTGCAGTTCTTACATGGTGGATAAAGCACACGAGCATGACCTGCAACAGAAAGCAGGTATACATAGATGGTACATTTGTATGGTACATATAATATGTGGTACAGATGTTATGTCAAAAGGTTGCAGGTACACTGAACAGTTATTTAATCCAAGCTCTGGATGAGGTACGGTGGTGGTACACAGACCCTTTTTGCCCGAGGTAATGGGCTGCGTTGAGACAGGGTATCGCAACTGGTGAGTTGCCTCTGTTCTCATGAAGTCGTCGCCTTAGCAGCTGCTGAACCATTGCATGAATCCCCTAAATTGAAAATCGCATTAGCCCATTGGTCATGTTAGTCACGGGTCCATATCCCTTTTACTTGAACCTCGTGGTATTAACTCTTTTCGTAATTCATATCCATAATTTTAAACACAGTGACCATTCAGCATTAAAATATTAATTCTTATCATAAATCCGTCATCCTACATTCACATTGCTCATTCAGACTCATTCTTGCCTTACAAAAGTCTCTTTGTGGGGACCGTCAACGGTATAAGGCCCTTTTAAGACTCCAGGGTGCATTTCCCTTTTAAGACGCCATCTTGTGGTTTCCACGAGGCTTGGGCGCCACCATTTTAGTTGTACTGCTTGCCTTTGTTCTTTGCAGAGCTCTGCTGCCGCCATCTTGAGCTCGCTGGCCTGCTGTTTTACTCTCTGGAAAACATGTACTTGAATCTGGCTGTATCCTCTGTTCTGGCTCTTGCATCTGCTCTGGCTCCTGCATCTGTCTGAGAAATACTGCTCTCCCGAGTCGTACCTGCCGCCTCCATAGCCGCTGCAGCCTCCATTCCTGCCGCTGGTGCCGCCTCTCCTGTGGCCTCCGCTCCTGCTCCAGCACCTGCCGCCGCTCCTGCAACCGGGTTGAAAAGCTGCTCTTCCAGGGTTGGGGCTGCAGGGTTGCTGTGGCCTGTGGAATTGAGACTGCTGATGAACTGCTTATTTCTTCTCCATCTCGGTCGGTGCTGCTCTTTGGGGACCCGGGGGACAGTGGTCTGTGGAGGAGTGAAGTCTTCCCAGCTCCCATGGACCTTTCCCATCCATCTTCTGCCGAGAAGCGTCAGCCCATCACCTGCAATGATCCACAAAGGTAAACCTTGCATCTCGCCACTGTGAGATACCTGCACATCCGCTCTGCTAAGAACAGGCATCGGTTCCTTGGTGTAGGTACGCAGCTTTGCCATGATCGGGACCAGCTTGGGTCGTGCGGCTGGGTTAACCCACAGTTTTTCATAAGTTTTCTGACTCATCAACGACGGACCCGAGCCAGTATCTACTTCCATACTCACAGGGACTCCGTTAATCTTGACCTCCATAATCACCGGGACCGAACCGTCGGTACACGTATACAGTCCAAACAACGCCTCGTCTTCTTCTGCCTGATCCTCGCTGGAAAATGGACCCTCTGGACCCTCTGCCATCTCCTCAGCCACATGGTGAGTTAGGTGTCTTTTGCACATACGCTGAAGGTGGCCTTTCGTGTGGCAGGTATTGCATGTATACTCCGCAAACCTGCACTGGTGAGCCCCATGGCTTCCTCTGCAGCGCCTGCATGGTGCTACTCGATTAGCCCCCCTTGGTGGACTCTGAGTTCCAGGACCCCGAGGTCCGTGCTCTCTGCCCTGGGCAGAGCCACGTTCTGCAGTTTTGTCCGTGGTGGGTGCTATCCTGTGGACAGTGCCTGCTGGCTTCGAGACTGTGTGGATCATCTGTTTAGTGCTGCAAGTCGATGCCATAAACGCCCTGCTGGTGGTGATGGCTTGCTTCAGGGTGACTGTGGGTTCCGTGGATAACAGCTTGTGAAGGAGACCCTCATGGCCAATCCTCATAACAAAAACATCTTGCAACGCGTCTTCAAGGTGTGTGCCAAAATCACATGGCGCCGCGAGTCTCCTGAGGTCCGTAGCATATTTGGTGACATCCTGGCCCTCAGGTCTGCAGAGGTGGTAAAATTTGTGCCAGGCCGTGAGGATGCTCTCCTTCGGTTTAAGTTGGTCACGAATGAGTACGACCAGCTGCTCATATGACTTGTCCCTGGCGCTCCAGGATGCCAGCAAATCCCTGACAAGACAGTAAACCTCATCGCCACAGCTGGAAAGTAATATCGCCTTACGCTTCTCTCTCAGTGCGTCCGTGTGCCCTGTCAGGTCATTTGCTGTGAAGTAGTACTCGAGCTTTTCCGTAAAGGCCTCCCAATTATTTCCCACCGTAAAATCCTTTAACAAGCCCAGAGTAGCCATAGTTGCATGATGCGTGAAGTTTGTCCGTGTCCTTGTCGCCAATGTGATGTATGTAGCACTCAAATCACTGACTCCACACAGTCTGGTGTTGATATAACTGCTGTGATCTTAGTCCTTTATTGTTTGACTCCAGAGTGCCTCTCAGGTGTGGTGGGTAGCCTTTTATCCTCTGTCTTGCAGGTACTTTCAGGTCTCCCACCTCAGCGCCCTCTGTGGCGCACCATTATATTTGTACATTTAATGTACCTGGACAATAAATAACACGACCCATCCACCACAAGGCACGGGTGGTGCCATATATGATGCGAGAGAAAGTGGAGATCGTGCTAGACAGGCTACAACGAGAGGGCACCATCGCGCCGGTGGAGTTCAACGAGTGGGCCAGTCCGATTGTTCCGGTTCTCAAGGGCGATGGCACGGTCAGAATTTGCAGGGACGAAAAAGTAATGATTAACCAGAGAGAAAGGCAAGACCAGTACCGGCTACCCAAGGCAGACGACCTAGTTGCAACACTGGCAGGAGGAAAGACATTCACCAAGTTGGACCTGATCTCAGCCTACTTGACGCAGGAGCTGGAGGAATCTTCGAAAGGCCTCACCTGCATCAACACGCACAAAGACCTGTTCATCTATAATTGAAGCCCGTTTGGGATTTGATCGGCTGCGGCTATTTTTCAAAGGAACGTGGAGAGTCTGCTAAAATTGGTTCTGCGCACCGTGGTTTTCCAGGACAACATACTGGTCACAGGTCGGGACACCATCGAACACTTGCAGAACCTGGAAGAGGTTCTAAGTCGGCTAGATCGTGTAGGACTCAGGTTGAAACGCTTAAAGTGTGCTTTCCTGGAACCAGAGGTCGAGTTCTTAGGGAGAAGGATCTCGGCAGATGGCATCAGACCCACCGAGACCAAGAAGGAGGCCATCAACAACGTGCCGAGACCACAGAACGTGATGGAGCTGCAGTCGTTCCTGGGACTCCTCAATTATTTTGGTAATTTCCTACCTGGGTTAAGCACTTTGCTAGAACCTTGCTAGTGTTGCTACGCAAGGGAGATGACTGGGTATGGGAGAAATCACAAGAGGCAGCTTTTGAGAAAGCCAGAAATCTGTTATGTTCCAACAAACTGCTTGTCCTGTATGATCCTTGTAAACATTTAGTGCTAGCTTGCGATGCGTCTTCATACAGGGTCGGGTGTGTGTTACAACAAGCAAACGAACCGGGAACATTACAACTGGTCGCTTATGCATCCAGGAACTTGTCCAAGGCCGAAAGGGCCTACAGCATGATTGAAAAAGAAGCTCTGGCATGGGGTAAAAAAAATGCATCAGTATTTGTTTGGGCTTAAGTTCGAGTTAGAAACTGACCATAAATCGCTCATATCGATATTTTCAGAGAGAAAGGTATCAATAGCAATGAATCTGCTCACATCCAAAGATGGGTGCTCATGCTGTCTGCATATAACCATGTAATTCGCCAAAGGCCAGGCACAGAAAACTGCGCTGACACCCTCAGTCGGCTACCATTGCCCACCACCGAGGTGGAAATGGCACAGCCTGCAGACTTGCTCTTGGTGATGGATGCATTTGAAAATGAAAAGTTACCTGTTACAGCCCGCCAGATCAGGACCTGGACCAGCCAGGATCCTTTACTGTCCCTTGTAAAAAGCTGTGTCCTCCATGGGAGCTGGTCCAGCATCCCAGCTGAGATGCAGGAAGAGATCAAGCCGTTCCAGTGGCGAAAAGACAAAATGTCCATACAGGTAGACTGTCTTTTGTGGGGCAACCACGTGGTTTTGCCCAAGAAAGGCAGGGAAATGTTCATACGTGACCTAAACAGTACCCACCCAGGCATAGTAATGATGAAAGCTATAGCCAGTTTCCATGTGCAGTAGCCCAGCATCGATTCAGATTTGGAGTCTTGCGTGTGCCAATGCAACACTTGCTCTCAACTGAGCAATGCACCCAGGGAGGCACTGCTAAGTTTGTGGTCATGGCCCTCCAAACCGTGGTCTAGGATCCACGTTGACTTTGCTGACCGTTTCTAGGCAAAATGCTCTTGGTTGTTGTGAATGCTTATTCTAAGTGGATTGAGTGTGTAATAATGTATGTAAGCACGTCCACTGCCACCATCGAAAACCTACGAGCCATGTTTGCCACGCACGGCCTGTCTGATGTCCTTGTCAGCGACAACGGGCCATGCTTCACCAGCGCTGAATTCAAGGAATTCATGACCCGAAATGGGATCAAGCACATTACAGCTGCCCCATTCAAGCCCGCATCCAACAGCCAGGCAGAATGTGCAGTCCAAACCATCAAGCAAAGCTTGAAAGGCGTGTTGGAAGGCTCCCCGCAGACCCGCCTATCCCGAGTCCTGCTCAGCAACCGTACCAGACCCCATTCACTCACCGGTGTTTCCCCAGCTGAGCTGCTCATGAAAAGGGCACTCAAAACAAGGCCTCCTCTCATCCACCCTGATCTCCATGATCACGTCGAGGCTAAGCGGCATCAACAAAGCATGTACGATGATCGCTCAAATTTGTCACGCGATATTGAAGTCAATGACCCTGTATTTGTACTCAACTATGGACCTGATCCCAAATGGCTTGCTGGCACTGTCATAGCCAAAGAAGGGAGTAGGGTGTTTCAGGTCAAACTCGCAAATGGACTAACTTGCAGAAAGCATTTGGATCAAACCAAACTGCGATTCACAGACAGCCCTGAACAACCTGAAGAGGACACCACCAACTTCGACCCTCCGACACACACACAAGTGGCAACCGACATCACGGTTGACCACGAAGCTGAACTCATCATCACCAGCAGCCCAGCAAGGCCAGCTGAGCAGCAACCCAGCGAAGAACCAACCAACTCACCTGCACCTGCATTTGTATCGAGACGATCGACTAGGGAGCGAAAAGCCCCAGATCGACTCACCCTGTAAATAAGTGTACTATTGACTTTGGGGGGGGGGGGGGGAGTGATGTTATGTATGCAACCCTATGTAACCAGAATTCTACTGCCACCAGAGGGTGTATCTGTTGGCATCCCAAGGGATCCCAGCATCCCTTGAGAGCACTGTATATAAGCAGGCCTCCCATGCTGTACCAGCACTCTGGAGTTAGAATAAAGAGACTAAGGTCACACTTACTCATGTCTACAGTACTCAATCACATTACTTTATTATGGACGTAACAGTTCTCTTCTACATTATTATTTATTATATCACAGAACACATGAGAGGACACCATAGACGGTCCAGCTGTTCTTTGTCTGTTAAATCAATAATTTGTTGATTATCTTCAGCTGTACTGCCAAAGTTGAAACTATTTCTCCTGGGCAGGTGATGGTAAATTTATGCTGTTATCCATGGCAGTAAGCCTACTTCCACCCAAAAATCTGAGTTTTGTTCACTTAGTTGTGTAAAAAAAACTGCAAATATGTTAAACTTTGAAAAGTTAGGATTGCTTATTTTCACCCAAAGTCTGCCAGGAAGTGGTGAAGAGTGAAGCAATCTTCTTTGGAGCCTGCCACAAGCCCCATACCCTCACCATTACTGTCTTGGGCTGAACCAGCATCCTATTTGACTATGAGCTGTACTTCTAACCCCATCTACCTTCACCTCAGCAATATTACTGGCCTCTGCCCTTACCTTAGCTCATCTGCTGCTGAAACCCTCATCCATGCCTTTGACATGTCCAAACTAGACTACTCCATTTCTCTGCTGGCTGGCCTTGTTATGTCTGTAATGCACTAATGAATGACTCCACGAGGCAATGTGTGTACCCAAACTGTAATGACCTTGGTCCTTTATTCGTAACTCCAGAGTGAGGCACAAGTATGGTGAGCAGCCTTTTATACTGGGCCCTGCACACCTATGCAGGTGACCCTCAGGTCTCCCACCGCAGTGCCCTCTGCTGGACAGCCTTTACCACAGGAGCAGAAAACCCCGGTCTCCACAAGTTGCACCCTCTAGTGGTGCCCGCATAGTATATACACAGTGTAAACCTTATTGTTAGTCCATCAGGTAACAAGTCTCCATCTTATGAAACAATACAATGACTACACAGAGAGTATATCTATAGTCTGCATATGTAACATCAATCTCCCCCAAGTCCTTTGTGCCGATTACCTTTGCACTATGTGCTCTGGCTTAGCTCTCCCCAGATTTAAGTCCCAATAGCTCTTGCACCTTGGCTGTGCTTTGGCTTGGCTCTCTCCCTGTTAACCGCAAGTCCTTTTGCCACCACATTGGGTAGTGGTTACCAGTTTGGAAGGTTCGATGATGCAGTGGAGGTTCCAGTGGGTTCTGGGTGTGATCCATGTGTGTGTCCATGGCTACACACATCCATTTCCACCCCCCCCTCACCTCCCCCTGCCACAGTGAGATCATGTAGCTGGCCCGTTACATTAACATACAGGATCAAACACAGTGCAATTACAAAGAATGGAAGTTACAGTTTGTATCCTGACACTTTGGTTCAGTGACTTACATTCGTTACATTTTGCGGTCGTGTGCCAGGATTGGGTAGATTGCATTCATGGTAAGTACTGGGATAGCAGTACAGGTATGTGAGGACGCAGGTTCCAGAGCAACCGGACAGGGTCCTCATCGTCTGATAGCAGCACTGCAACCCATGCTAGCGGGGTGGGCTTGGTTCGCTCACCTGGCCAGGACTCAGAGCCTTTGCCGTTGCCTAGTGGTGGGCAAAGCCACAGATGTGTGCGGCCTCCCTGTCCTCCTTTGAGGGCTGCAGAATCTTCTGCCTGCTCTCTAACGGTGTTGGGAACCTGGCTGTTCCAGGTCCCGTTTGGGGAACTCGTTGGTTCTGACCTTTCGCTCCCAGACATGGCCGAGGAAGCGACTGGGTCTGGGGGCTGCGCTGTCTCCACCTGGGTGATGGGCAATGGCGGCCGACTGCGTATTGGTGCCATTTTCATTTTCATGTCCGTGGCGAATTGTGCCATCGGGTGCCTGCAGCGTGGGATAAACCTAGGGCAGAGTATTAGGCTCAGTGCCTTCACCCTCCTGAGGTTGCTGGCCTATAACTTGTGGGGACATCTGGGGCAGGGCAACAGAATCAGCGCCTTCATCCTCCTGAATTCGCTCGCTTGCTATTTTTGGGGATACTCTATTCACCACATCTCGCAACAACATTTTGTTCTTTACATTAGGAATAGTACTGACATCTGGTAACAACATTTTGTTCACAATCTTAATCGGTTCGTTACATTGATTGCCATGCATACAATGTCTCTTTAAGTTCAATTGGTTGCAGGTCTCCTTTAAGAGAACTTTGCTGGCTTCACCACAATCAAATCCTTTGTTTGACATGATGTGTTGGTCCCTCAGCATTGCACCTCGTGATGTGGCCACGGCCTTTTTTTTTCAGCCACGCTGCACCTCACTGCAGCAGGGATGCCATCATGCCTCTGTCTTTGAGGTCAACTGCCTTGATCCTTCTCTCCCGCAATTCTGCCACAAAATCTGGAAGAGTCCCTGTGAATTCAATCTTCCTCCCCAGGAGTCCTGCCACCGGAGACGGGAAGGTACTTTTAGGTCGTTCCGGTCGGATCATTGCCACGCAGTCGTGGTGGACAGTCTGTGCCTCAGGTGCTGCGCTGGTCTGTTTTCTGGTGCCTGGCCCAAGCGAAGGTGAGGTTTTGCTCTGCCTCTGAGTATGGGGGACATCGATTATTGGAGTGAAGAGGTCTTCCCATTTCCACTGTATCTTCCCCATCCACCTTCTTCCGAGTAGCGTTGGATCATCATCTGCAAAAATCCACAGAGGTAACTTGTGCACCATGCCATTATGGATTACACTTACATCTGCACTCCCAAGGACTGGGAACAGCTCCTTGGTGTAGGTGCGCAACTTTAAAAACTGAATTATAGACCGGTGGGCCTGACATCGGTAGTAGGGAAAATGTTGGAATCAATTAGTAAAGATGTAATATCAGCGCATTTGGAAAGCAGTGACAGGATCGGTCCAAGTCAGCATGGATTTATAAAGAGAAATCATGCTTGACAAATCTTCTAGAATTTTTTGTGGATGTAACTAGTCAAGTGGACAAGGGAGAACCAGTGGATGTGATGTATTTGGATTTTCAAAAAGCTTTTGACAAGGTCCCATAAAAGAGACTGATGTGCAAAATTAAAGCATATGGTATTGGGGGTAATGTATTGACGTGGATAGAGAACTGGTTGGCAGACAGGAAGCAGAGAGTCGGGATAAATGGGTCCTTTTCAGAATGGCAGGCAGTGACTAGTGGGGTCACTGCCTGCCATTTAGATGAAGGAATTGAATATAATATCTCCAAGTTTGCAGATGACACTAAGCTGGGTGGCAGTGTGAGCTGTGAGGTGGATGCTAAGAGGCTGCAGGGTGACTTGGACAGGTTAGGTGAGTGGGCAAATGCATGGCAGATGCAGTATAATGTAGATAATTATGAGGTTATCCATTTTGGTGGCAAAAACAGGAAGGCAGAATATTATCTGAATGGTGACAGATTAGGAAAAGGGAAGGTGCAACGAGACCTGGGTGTCATGGTACATCAGTCATTGAAAGTTGACATGCAGGTACAGCAGGCGGTGAAGAAGGCAAATGGCATGTTGGCCTTCATAGCTAGAGGATTTGAATATAGGAGCAGGGAGGTCTTACTGCCGTTGTACAGGGCCTTGGTGAGGCCTCACCTGGAATAGTGTGTACAGTTTTGGTCTCCTAATCTGAGGAAGGACATTCTTGCAATTGAGGGAGTGCAGCGAAGGTTCACCAGACTGATTCCCGGGATGGCAGGACTGACATATGAAGAAAGACTGGATCGACTAGGCTTATATTCACTCGAATTTAGAAGAATGAGTGGGGATCTGATAGAAACATATAAAATTCTCTCAGAGTTGGACAGTTTAAATGCAGGAAGAATATTCCCGATGTTGGAAAAGTCCAGAACCAGGGGTCACAGTCTAAGGATAAGGGGTAAGCCATTTCGGACCGAGATGAGGAGAAACTTCTTCACTCAGAGAATTGTGAACCTGTGGAATTCTCTACCACAGAAAGTTATTGAGGCCAGTTCGTTAGATATATTCAAAAGGGAGTTAGATGTGACCCTTATGACTAAAGGGATCAAGGGGTATGGAGAGAAAGCAGGAATGGGGTACTGAAGTTGCATGATCAGCCTTGATCATATTGAATAGTGGTGCAGGCTCGAAGGGCTGAATGGCCTATCCTCCACTTATTTTCTATGTTTCTATGTTTCTATGTTTACCTGTACTGGAACCAGCTCAGGTCGTTTTTCATTCCAAAGCCTCTCAAAGGCATCCTGGCTCATCACTGATTGGCTTGCTCCTGTGTCCACTTCCATGAAGACTGGAGCGCCGTTTACCTCAACTTCCATCTTCACTGGAGGACAATCGATGGTGCAGGTATACACTCCATACACTTCTTCTTGGGGCTGAGCTGCCTCTCTGGCCAAATCATCCCCGCTGGATTCAATGTCATCTACCGACTCCTCTGCTGGACAGTGAGTCATATTTCTTTTACACATACGCTGGAGATGGCTCTTCGTGTTACAGGCTTTGCATACGTACTCAGCAAACTGACACTGGTGAGCCGTATGATTTCCTCCGCAATGCCAGCATGGTGCTACTCGATTAGCACCCCTCGGCGGACTCTGAGCTCTGGAACCCTGAGGTCTATGCTCTCTGACCTGGGCAGAGACACGTCTACAGTCTTGCCTGTGAAAGGCACCATTCTGTATACAGTACTTGCCGGGTTTGAGTCCATAGGATGAATAATTTGCTTGGTGCTGCAGGTCGAGGTCATGTACGCCTGACTGATGCTGCTGGCCTTCTTCAGGTTGACTGTGGTGTCGGCAGATAATAGCTTGTGAAGGAGGCCCTCGTGGCCAATTCCCATAATGAAGATGTCTCGTAATGCTTTGTTGAGGTGCATGCCAAAATCACACGGTGCCACAAGTCTCCTGAGGTCGTCAGCATATTTTGTAATCTCCTGGCCCTCAGGTCTGCATTGATTGTAGAATCGGTGCCTGGCCGTGAGGATGCTCTGATTTGGTTTTAGTTGGTCGCAAATTAGTTCAGTCAGCTAATTGTATGTCTTATCCTTGGCGTTCGTGGGTGCCAGCAAGTCCCTGACGAGGCGGTAGACCTCAGGCCCACAACTGGTCAGCAGTATATCCTTGCGCTTCTCCGCAAATGTGTCCATCTCCTCTGCCAGGTCGTTTGCCACGAAATATTGCTCGAGCCTTTCCGTGAAGGCATCCCAATCATTACCCTCTGCGAAGTCTTTTAGTGTGCCAAAGGTAGCCATAATCGCATAAAAGTCCGTATTCTCATCGCCAGTTGTTATGTCTGTAATGCATTTATGAATGACTCCATGAGGCAATGTGTTGTACTCAAACTGTAGTGACCTTGGTCCTTTATTCATAACTCCAGAGTGAGGCACTAGCATGGTGGGCAGCCTTTTATACTGGGCCCTGCGCACCTGTGCAGGTGAGCCTCAGGTCTCCCACCGCAGTGCCCTCTGGTGGACAGCCTCTGCCACAGGGGCAGGAACCCTGGTCTGCACTTGTTGCACCCTCTAGTGGTGCCAGCTTAGTATATACACAGTGTAAACCTTATTGATAATACATCAGGTAACAAGTCTCCATCTTATGCAACTCTACAGTGTCTACACAGAGAGTATATCTATAGTCTGCATATATAACAGGCCTCCCACCAGAATACCTCAGACTTTAACTTTGGACTCTCTCATGTTTTCTCCTTCTCATTCTCTATTCACAAGCAGGAATTATTTCTTCAAATTCTGCCATGCAAACCTGAATTCTCTATGTGATCAATCGCTTTCATATTTTCCTTGCTACTCCAGACCTGAATCCATTACTTCATCTCTTTTTTCTCCTTTCTTGACCCCTCTTGGGCCCTTCTTGCCTTTCTCCTCGTTTCCTGTCACCCAGCCATGGTGCCTTTCATTTCTCTCCTCTTGAGTACTTTTCCATCCTCCATCACGACCCCAGCCTATTCCTCTGCCTTCTTACTCTCCTACCACTGTCCTAGGCTTGAATCCCCGTTGGATATGCCCACCACTACCTTTTGAGTCTCTCTTTCGACATTATCCAAAGGGCCAATCAAGACTTGTTACTGCCTCCTTACGAACATTACCTCCAACTCCCTGATCCCACTCTTCAGCGTATCCACACCTGCTAGTTATTAACCTCGACCACCTTCTTCCATGCCTGTATTCAAGCCTCTCTCCCTGATTATATTTTCCAACTCCTACCCAGCCCAAAACCCAGTTGTGGCAGTTCGGCCCTATCACCAAATCACACCGTAGCCACGTCCTCTACTCCTCTAGTCAGTTCTCCTTTGAGCACCTCATCTTGTTCCATCCCTTTCACCTCTCTTTTAAAATCCTCATTCTCTACTGTCCCTAGAATCCCTGATCTTAATTTACCAAGTTAAAATTTGCTTAAAATTCAGAAATGTCTGGACAAGTTGGATCCAAATAAGATTTAATACTGTGCACAAAATTTAGGGACAAAATAAGGACTACAAAAGAAAATAGGAGATGCAGGAAGAACGTTTTACGCCAAGAATGGTAAATATATGGAACAGATTACTGGTACAGATTGTGTAATAAGAAACCTCAATGGATTTCAAGAAGGAACTCGATAATGGGATTCAGGATTACTCTACTCTAAACTCCACTATTCCAAGTCTTTTCATTTTCCACACTCCATAAACTTCAGCTGATTCAAAACTCTGCTGCTGGTTTTCTATCCCACATCAAGTCCTGCTTACCCATCATCCCTATCCTTGCTGACCTACATTGACTCCCAGATTCCCAACACCGCCAAGTGCAAATTCTCATCCTTGGGGGAGAAATTTAGTCAGTTAGTGCCCCTGGAAAGCGTCGGAACAGGGGCGCTACAGGGGTCAGAGCCGATAGTGCCGGCATTTGTGTCGCTCGGCACATTCAGTGTGCTGGTGCCGGCGGCGCTGAGCAGTTTTGCTCGGGAGCATCGCGCCTGTGTGTTACACCCCAGTTTCAACAGCAATGCGATATTTGGTTGGAGCGGCACCCGTAGCGCCCCAAAGTGACACTGCCAGAGAAAGCTGGCATGCAGAGCTGTCTCAGGAGCACCAGTAGAATCATAGAATCATCGAAATTTACAGCACGAAAGGAGGCCATTTCGGCACATCGTGTCCGCGCCGGCTGACCAAGAGCTATGCAGCCTAATGTCACTTTCCAGCTCTTGGTCCGTAGCCCTGTAAGTTACAACACTTTAAGTGCACATCCAAGTATCTTTTAAATGTGGTGAGGGTTTCTGCTTCGACCTCCCTTTCAAGCAGTGAGTTCCAGAACCCCACCACCCTCTGGGTGAAGAAATTTCCCCTCAAATCTCCTCTAAACCTCCCTCCAATTACATTAAATCTGTGCCCCCTGGTTGTTGACCCTCCTGACAAGGGAAACAGGTCCTTCCTATCCACTCTATCCAGGCCCCTCATAATTGTATACCCCTCAATCAGGTCTCCCCTTAGCACCCTCTGTTCCAAAGAAAACAGACCCAGCATCTCCAATCTTTCCTCATAACCAAAATTCTCCAGTTCAGGGAACAATCTTGTAAATAATAAGGGAATAATGAGAAAAAATAATGAGAAAGATAAGTAAAATTGATATTTCTTTGAATTTTTTTTGCAATTCACCTTTATTTGGGGGGAATACTTTATCGAGAATATTTTTTGTACTTTTTGTGCCAATTTTTTTTGTTGCAGGAAGGCCTCTCTTAGGACGCACCGAAGCTGGCTCGATAGCAACAGATTTTCAGTTACTCACCCGGCCTAGCACCCGAAGAGAGGTGTGGAATGCTTCCCTTGGCCTCCCTGAGCACTCCATTCCACCCTCAGGGTGCAGCAACTGAATATTTTAGCTGCTGTCGCAAACCATTTTCCGGCGCAAAATTTACCGACCTGCTGCCATTAGCGCTCAAAGAATCCTTCAACTGAATTTCCACCCCCTTGCGTTTAAATACCTACATGGCTTTTCCCTTCCTTATTTCTCCATCAACTCAACAAGACCCTCAGAATTCTTTGTCCATCCAATTCTGGCCACTTGTGCATTGGCATCTGTGCTTTCAGGCGGCTATGTTATGCTCTGGAATTCTTTCCCTGTGCCTCTCCATCTCCCTCTGCTCCCTTAATGGCCTCCTTAAAACCCACCTTTTTGACCAAGTTTTCAGTCACCCATCATGATACCTCTTTGTTTGGCTTGGCATTCATTTTTGTCTGATTACACCTCTGTAAAGTGCTTTGGAACATTTTTCTACATTAAAGGTGCTATATAAATAGCTGTTGTGGTTGATTGGTCTCTGATGCAGAAAAGGGGATCAAATAGTAACTCAGAATGAAAGGACCAAACTGTGCATAGAGAGAGAGAGACATAGGTTGGAGTGAGGCCAGGGAGAAATTTGAAGATGAAGATGAGGGAGTAAGTGGAGTTTGCTGAGGACCACAGTGCTGGGTACTCGGAATGTTGTGTCGGAGAGGACATACGCATGGGATTCTGGCTGAGCTGAAGCTTGTCAAGAAAAAGGGATAGGACCCAACTTTGGCCATGGTTTGCATCAATTTTTTTGGAGTAAGTTAGTTTTTCTGACGTAAGTTTAAAAAACCCCATTCAGGTAAGATTTTTTTTCGTTCAGTTTTTTTTTCAAAGGTGGGCGTTCCCAGACACTTACGCCAGTTTTGGACATTTATGCCACTTTGGCCAGCTAACATTTACACCAAATCGACAGGTCAGTGTATGTGGCCAGCTCTGAAAAACGTTGTGGGTAGTTAAGAAATCGGCGCAGGTAAGTAAGTAAGGACCTGCACCCCAAGCACCAAACATTCCAAATAAAAGTTAAAATAAGTACATAAAAATAAAGAACTCAGGTAAACAATTGATTAACAATTAAATATTTGAAGTAAATTCTAACTGGGGCCGGCCTGTACGGGAGGCCATTTGGCGTGGGATAAGGGCGGCGCATCGGGAGGCTGGGGGGCGGGGTGGGGGAAGGGAGGGAGGGAGAGGAAAGGCTGGGCCCGGCGGCAACTCGGGTCGGGTTCTGGCAGCCTGGGCTGCACTCAGACGCAGGCGACTATTCAGCCACGGCTGGAGGGGGTGAACATTGGGCCCTGCTGACTGCTTGCAGGACACGCTGGGAGGGCGAGGAGCATGTGCGCAGACTCCACTGCGCTAGCGACAACTGCCGGCTGTGTTTTCAGCGCAGGGCTGTAGCTCCGCGCCTCCACTCCACCATGGATGCCACGCCAGGCCCCAGGACAGTCAGCAGAGGAGCCAGGAAACTAAGAAAGTTTTTTGCTGCCCTTTCCAGCACACAAAGTCGGTGCATAAAGGGTCAGTGCGCCAAAAAAATGGGTTTGCCAAAATTGGGCCCATAGAGACTGCCAGTAAAGGCTTTGGAGAAGTGATCCTCGATATTCAGTTTAGACTATGTGTGTTGCTTTAAAGTATCTGCGTGAAAACACTGATCACTCTTTCTTGGGATAGTCTGTGAACTGCTATTGCAAAAGTTGTGACAACAACAGCATCATCATTATAATAGGCAGTGCCTCGGAATCGAAGAAGACTTGCTTCCACTCCCAAAGTGAGTTATTTGATGGCTGAACAGTCCGATACGAGAGCCACAGACCCTGTTACAAGTGGGACAGACATTTGTCGAGGGAAGGGGTGGGTGGGGCTTGTTTGCTGACCTCTTCACGCTCTTTGCGTTGAGACTCGAAGAGCTCAACGCCCTCCCAGATGCACTTTCTCCACCTCGGGTGGTCTTCAGCCAGGGTCTCCCAGGTGTCTGTGGTGATGTCGCACTTTACCAGGGAGGCTTTGAGGGTGTCCTTGCAATGTTTCTGCTGCCCACCTTTGGCTCGTTTAACATTAAGGAGCTCTGCATAAAGCATTGGCTTAGGGAGTCTCATATCTGGCATGCGAACTATGTGGCCTGCCCAGCGAAGCTGATCGAGTGTGGTCATTGCTTCAATACTGGGGATGTTAGCCTGGACGAGGACACTGATGTTGCAGCGCCTGTCCTCCCAGGGGATTTGCAGGATCTTGTGGCGACATCGTTGGTGATATATCTCCAGCGACTTGAGGTGCCTTCTCTACATCGTCCATTCCTCAGATCCATACAAGAGGGTGGGTATTATTACAGCCCTGTACACCATGAGCGTGGTGGTAGATTTGAGGGCCTGGTCTTCAAACACTCTTTTCGTCAGAGAGCCAAAGGCTGCACTGGCGCACTGGAGGCAATGTTGAGTCTCCGCATCAATGTCTGCCTTTGTTGATAAGAGGCTCCCGAGATAAGGGAAATGGTCCACATTGTCGAGGGCCGCGCTGTGAATCTTGATTATTGGAGGGCAGTGCTGTGCGGCGGTGACAGGCTGGTGGAGGACCTTCGTCTTACAGATGTTAAGCATAAGGCCCATGCTTTCATATGCCTCAGTGAACACATTGACTATAGCCTGGAGTTCAGCCTCAGAATGTGCGCAGATGCAGGCATCGTCCGCATACTGCAGCTCAACGACAGAGTGATCTTGGACCTGGCCTACTTGAATTTATATAGCACCTTTAACATAGTAAAATGTCCCAAGGCACTTCACAAGGGCATTATAAGACAAAAAAAAATTGGCACCGAGCCACATAAGAAGAAATTTCAGCAGATGAAGTAGGTTTTAAGGAGCGTCTTAAAGGAGGAAGGAGAGGTAGAGAGGCGGAGAGGTTCAGGGCGGCAGTTCCAGAGCTTAGGGCCCAGGCAGCTGAAGGCACGGCCACTGATAGTTGTGCAGTTATGATCAGGGATGCTCAAGATGGCAGAATTTGTGGAGCACAGATAACTCAGGGGGTTATGAGGCTGAAGGACATTACAGAGATAGGGAGGGGCAAGGCCATGGAGGGATTTATAAACAAGGATGAGAATTTTGAAATCGAGGCATTGCTTAACCAGGAGCCCATGTAGGTCAGCGAGCACAGGGGTGATGGATGAATTGGTGGCACCAAGCTCATGGTCTACAGAGCTGTAGTAATACCTGCCCTCCTGTATGGCTCAGAGGCATGGACCATGTAGAGTAGACACCTCAAGTCGCTGGAGAAATATCAGCAACGATGCCTCCACAAGATCCTACAAATCCCCTGGGAGGACAGACGCACCAACATTAGTGTCCTCGACCAGGCCAACATCCCCAGCTTTGAAACATGGACCACACTTGATCAGCTCACTGGGCAGGCCACATCGTTCACATGCCAGACACGAGACTCCCAAAGCAAGCGCTCGACTCGCAACTCCTTCATGTCAAATGAGCCAAAGGGGGGCAGAGGAAACGTTACAGGGATACCCTGAAAGCCCCCTTCACACCTGGGAGTCCCTGGCCAAAGACTGCCCTAAGTGGAGGAAATGCATCCGGGAGGGCACTGAGCACCTTGAGTCTCATCGCTGAGAGCATGCAGAAATCAAGCGCAAGCAGCGGAAAGAGCATACAGTAAATCTGTCCCTCCCACCCTTTTCCTCAACGACTCTCTGTCCCACCTGCGACAGGGATTGTGGTTCTCGTATTGGACTGTTGAGCCACCTAAGGACTCATTTTTAAGAATGGAAGCAAGTCTTTTTCAATTCCGAGGGACTGCCTATGATGATGATGATGATGATGGGTGAATGGAACTTGGTGCGAGTTAGGATACGGGCTGCCAAATTTTGGATGAGTTCAAGTTTACATAGGTTAGAACATGGGAGGTGTAGTGTATGCAGGCACCTTTGGTAATAACTCCATGAGCCAAGGTATGGTACTTAAACTGTGTAGACTGTAGTCCTTTATTTGCAGCTCTTCAAGTGAGGACATCAAGCTGCGAGCTCCCTTTTATACTGGGTTGCCTGCAGTGTGTAGGCAACCCTTATGTCTCCAGCAGCAGCACCCTCTGGGTTACAGTAAGGTGTGTACCGTGTAAGGTACATTCAGTGTTACAGACATCATATAACAATACAAGCATGCATATATAACATACTCCCCCCTAAACATTTTTCAAGTCCTTATTGTAATGACCTGGGGAGGTGATCAGTGGTGGGCTATGGGAGGTTGTGGTGAGGGTTGTGTGGGTGCCAGGTGTGAGCCCTGTACTTGAGACTGGCCTCATACATTTCCCCCCCCTTCACACACTGTTGTGGGATCCCTCAGTGGGGTAGCCATTGCAGCAGTGGATAGGGTGCATACTCTGTGATGTGGGTAGTGTGTGGTGGTGGGCAGGGCCACAGGATTATATGGGCTCCTTGTCCCCCAATTGGGATGAGAATCTGGTCATCTCAGGGTTTGCCAGGAAAGCTGGAGGGTATTAGCCTCTCGCTCCTGGTGTTGGGCCTCGTGGCCAGGGGGTGTAGGGCTGGTCTGGGGCAGGTTGCCAGTGGTGGTGGCTGTGCTGCCCATTGACCACTGTCCCTGTAGTGGGTCTGCTCCCACTGGGTGTGTTATGTCCTTCCTGGGGCATCACACTAGTTCCAAAGGTCCAGGCTACATGGTCTGGTAGCCAGCTGGACCTGGGGGTCTCCCACGGGGGAGGATTCCCCAAGCATTTGCATGGTCGCCGTAGAACCCAGTGTCCTTTCACAGTGTTCTATCTCTTTACATGATACCACGGCTCTGGTCATACATATTCGAGTCTACATTATTGACTGCCTTTACATTGTTAATAACAATGCATTTGCATCACTTTTTGGTATCATGGTCTCACCAGACATGGTTACATTGGCATTTCAAACTCTCTATCATAATCATCACACATAACAAGCTTGTTTTAACCTTACTTACACAAGCATTCATTTCATTTTTCACATCAGTTACACCAGCATCACAATTCATGGTTACATTATCAGACTTGCACCCTTTTACTACATTTTTAGCTTTAAAGTCCCTGTCATCTTTAAGTTGAAACTGTCTCTTTAAATTTTTTGGTTATCAGTCTCCTTTAAGGCAGCCTTCGAATCTGATTGGCCGCTCGGTGTCACGTGTCGCTCGTCCAATGCTGCCCCTCGTGGTCTGGTCGTGGCCGTTTTGATTTTAGGTTCTTCTCCTCGTGGTGCAGCCGCCATCTTCTGGCTCTCCTCCAGGTAGACTGTGGTGATCTTTTCTTCCTCAGGTTTGACCATGGACGTCAGGAATCTACTTCTTTCGACGATGTTTGCCTTTTGGTGTCCTGCCCCGGCCCGGAAGGTGGAGTTTGGGTTTTCGGTCCTGGAGATTTTGTCATGGTGTGGTCCTGGAGATTTTGCCGCCCAGTCGAGCTGGACAGTGGGATCTCTAGATGCAGCAATGGATCCATCTTCGATGTCAATTGCTGGAGCCCAGAGGCCATCGCCACTTCGACTGATTTGGACCGAGTTCATCCAATTCCTTCCCAGCAGCGTGGGACCATCTCCGGCAATGATCCTCAGGGGGAGCTTGTTCAACACGCTGCCCTGGGAGACCTGGATGTCCACGCTGCCAACGATTTGGAGTTTACCTTTGGTGTAGGTAAACCTTTGGCGCCTGGACAGGAGACAGTTTTGGTCGAGTGGCGGGATTCATCCAAATTCTTTCAAAGGTCGTTTGGCTCATCACAGATTGGCTCGCCCCTGCATCGATCTCCATGGAAACTGGGACCCCGTCGATGTCTACTTCCATCATCCACGGAGAACTTTCGGTGGAGCAGGTATAAACTCCATACTCTTCTTCCAGGGTTTGAGCAGCTTCACCTTCATCTGTGTTGGAGCCCCGGTGATCAGCCAACTCTTCAGTGACGCAGTGAGTAAAGCTTTTTTTGCACATTCTCTGAAGGTGCCCTTTTTCTTTGCAGCCTTTGCATGTATAGTCTTTGTAGCGGCACTGGTGGGCCCTGTGGTTTCCTCCACAGCGCCAGCACGGGGCCATCTGGTTTGCCCCATGTAGCAGACTCAGGGTTGCGGGACTCGGGGCAGCATTTCTGCCTTTAGAAGTAGCCGTCCGGTGCACTGCATTCTCCAGTTTAGAGTCCTGGGTCAGTATTCGCCTGGAGTCGCCGGCTGAAGCCATGGTAGGCCTGGCTCACTTGAATTGCTTTCTGCAGGGTGACTGTGATGTCCGCAGAGAGCAATTTGTGTCGGAGGCCCTCGTGGCCGATTCCAATGACAAATATGTCCCTTAGTGCTTCATTAAGGTGGTCTCCAAAATCACACGGTGCAGTTAGTCTTTTTAAATGTGCAGCATATTTAGTAGTTTCTTGGCCTTCGGGTCGCCGGTAAGTGTGGAACCGGTGCCTGGCTGTGAGGATGCTTTCTTTTGGTTTTAGTTGCCCCTGTATTAGTGTTACAAGTTCCTCATAGCTCTTGGTGGTTGTCTTCTCCAGGGCTAGCAAGTCCCTGATGAGACAATGGATGGTGGGCCCACAACTGCTAAGCAGGACGGCCCTGCATTTGTTTGGTAGTGTGGTGGGTATGTCCCCGTCCAGGTTGTTGGCTATGAAGAAATGTTCCAATCTTTCTACAAAAGTGTCCCAATCTTCCCCATCGGTAAATTGCTGAAAGTTGCTGAGATTCGACATGCTGAGCATGTAGTTCGTGACCTCGTATCTTCGTCGCCAGTTATAGTGTATGCAGGCACCTTTGGTAATGACTCCACGAGGCAGGGTATGGTACTTAAACTGTTTAGACTGTAGTCCTTTATTTGCAGCTCCTCGAGTGAGGATACCAAGCTGTGAGCTCCCTTTTGTACTGGGTTCCTGCAGTGTGTAAGTAACCCTTAAGTCTCCAGCAGCTGCACCCTCTGGTGTACAGTAAGGTGTGTACAGTGTAAAGTACATTCAGTGTTACAGACATCATATAACAATACAAACATGCATACATAACAGGAGGCAAGCCAGGAGTGCATTAGAGTAGTCAAGTCTAGAAGTAACAAAGGCATGCATGAGGGTTTCAGAAGCAGATGACCTGCAGCACGGGCAAAGAAGGGCGATGTTACGGAGGTGGAAATAGATCATTTTAATTATGATGTGGATATGTTTGAGGGTGAGAAAGTTGGGTCTCAAACTCATGTCCTGAACTTAAATAAAGGCAATTACAAAGGTATGAAGGCAGAGTTGGCTAAAGTGGACTAGGACAATGGATTAAAGGGTAAGATGACAGATAAGCAGTGGCAGACATTTAAGGAAATGTTTCATAACTTTCAGCAAAGATATATTCCAGTGAGAAAGTATGGGCCCAATTTTCCTCAACCCTTTTTTCGACGCACTTATCCTAAATGCGCCGACTTTGCGAGCTGGAAACGGTACCGAAAAAAAATGGCCCCATCCTGCCCGCTCTGCCAAGTCTCTGGTGTCCCAGTGTGGCATAGATAGTGAAGTGGGGGGGTGGAGCAACAGCCCAGCACAGAAAATACTGCCGGCAGCTGCACGCATGCGCAGTGGAGTCTGCGCGCATGCTCCTCGCCCTCTCAGCTTGTTCTGCGGGCTGTGAGCAGGACCCGATGCTCGCAGCCCCTATCGCTGGCTGATTGGCCTCCTGCACTGACCGGCTGGCCCGCTGACTTCCTGGGCTGAGGTAGGACTTGAGTTTTCATTTTTATTTATTCATGGTTGTGCTTTGTTTAGTGAGGAGAGTTTTGATTGGGGGTGGTGGGGCGGGGAGGAGGAGAGTTTTGATGGGGGGGTGGGTGAGAGTGTTTTGATGTGGGGGTGGGGGAGAGTGTCTTGATGGGGGGGGGAACTTTAAAAAAAATCTTGTTTCTGGCATGAAGGTAGGACTTCTATTTTTTATTTGTTATTGATTGATTGCTTATTACTTTTTGGCCTTTGTTTAATGCTTTGTAAGTCTTGGTGCTTTAAATATACTAACCTGCACCAAATTCTTAACTGCCTGCATTGTTTTTCAGAGCTGGCCACATACGCTGACTTAAATCAATTTGGAGTAAGTTGTAGCTGGCCAAAGTGGCATAAATGGCCAAAACTGGCGTAAGTGGCTGGGAACACCCCCTTTTGAAAAAAAAATTCAACTAAAAAAGATCATACCTAACTGAGTTACTCTGGAGGAAGTTTTTTGGGGAAAATGGTGTTTTTTTACTTACGCCAGAAAAACCAACTTACTCCAAAAAAAATTGAGCAAATCATGGCCAAAATTGGGCCCAAAATCTCTAAAAGAAGAATAAACCAGCCATTGCTAACTAAGGAAGTAAAGGATGGTATCAAATTTAAAACAAATGTATACAATGTTGCGAAGATTAGTGGTCGGCCAGAGAATTGGGAAATTTTTAGAAACCAGCAAATGACGACTAAAAAAGTAAAAAGAGAGAGAAGATAGATTATCAGAGTAAAATAGCAAAAGATATAAAAATGGACAGTAGAAGCTTCTACAGGTATATAAAAAGGAAGAGAGTAGCTAAAGTAAATGTAGATCCCTTCGTGAATGAGACTGAGGAATTAATAATGGAAACCAGGAAATTGGCAGATTCTTTGAACAAATATTTTGTATCGGTCTTCACGGTAGAAGACACTAAAAGCAGCCCAATAATAAATAATCAAGGGGCTATAAGGAGGGGGGAACTTAAAACAATCACTACAACTAGAGAAAAAGTACGAGGTAAAATAATGGGACTAAAGATGGACAAGTACCCTGGATCTGATGGCCTGCAGAGATAGTGGATATATTGGTTGTAATCAAGCAACATTCCCTGGATTCTGGAGAGGTCCCAGCAGATTGGAAAACCACAACTGTAACACCCCTAATTAAGAAAGGAGGAAGACAGAAAGCAGGAAACTATGGACCAGTTGGCCTAAATCTGTCATTGGGAAAATGCTGGTATCCATTATTAAGGAAGTAATAGCAGGACATTTAGAAAATCAGAATACAGTCAAGCAGAGTCAGCATGGTTTTATGAAATGGAAATCAGGTTTGACTAATTTGCTGGAGTTCTTTGAGAATGTAACGAGCAGGGTGAATAAAGTGGAACCAGTAGATGTAGTTTATTCCAGAAGGCATTCGATAAGGTGCCATATAAAAGGTTACTGCACAAGATAAAAGTTCACAGGGTTGGGAGTAATATATTAATTAGCATGGATAGAGGATTGTCTAACTAACGGAAAACAGAGAGTTGGGATAACTGGGTCATTTTCCGGTTGGCAAACAGTGACTAGAGGGTTGCCACAGGGATCAGTGGTGGGACCTCTACATTAATGACTTGGATGAAGGAACCGAATGTAATGTAGCCAAATTTGCTGATGATACAAAAATAGGTGGGAAATCAAGTTGTGAAGAGGACACAAAAAATCTGCAAAGGTATACAGATAGGTTAAGTGAGTGGGCAAACATTTGGCACATGGAGTATAATGTGGGAAAATGTGAGGTCATCCACTTTGGTTGGATAAATAAAAGAGCAAATTATTATTTAAATGGAAAGAGATTACAAAATGGTGTGGTACAGAGGGATCTGGGAGTCTTTGTACATGAAACATAAGAAGTTAGCATGCAGGTACAGCAAGTAATTAGGAAGGAAAATGGTATGTTGGCCTTTATTGCAAGAGGGATGGAATATAAAAGTAGGGAAGTCTTGCTACAACTGTACAGGCTATTGGTGAGATCACACCTGGAGTACTGCATACAGTTTTGGTCTCCTTATTTAAGGAGGGATATACTTGCATTGGAGGCAGTTCAGAGAAGGTTCACTAGGTTGATTCCTGAGATGAAGGGCTTGTCTTATGAAGGAAGGTTGTGCAGATTGGTTCTATACTCATTGAAGTTAGAAGAATGAGAGGTGATGTAATTGAAACATATAAGATTCTGAAGGTGCTTGACAAGGTAGATGCAGAGAGGATGTTTCCCCTTGTGGGATAATCTAAAACAAGGAAGCATAGCTTCAGAATAAGAGGAATTTCTTCTCTCAGATGGTCGTGAATCTTTGGAATTCTCTCCCAGGAGAGCTGTGGAGGCTGGGTCATTGAATATATTTAAGGTGGAGATAGACAGATTTTTGAACGATAATTTCTCACAGCTCTGTGTGGCACCTTTCTGTGTCGCATACCTGCAAACAATGAAAGTTAACTTGCATTATTTCCGACTTACTACTGTGTTGAAGCAATCTAATACAAACTGTATTGATGCAGACCTACATTGGACCCGAAATTGTTCGATGCATAAGGTCCACCCATTTCTCGGCGGTATGCTAGCAGTGACTCATTTCAAACCGCCGGCATACCGCCGAGACCGAAGAGGACACAATTGGTCAAATTTTTTTATGACGGTGGTATCCCAGCATGTCTGCAGTGGGTGGTATGTAACCTAGTAGTCGATTCAGATCAACTTTCTCTTCGATGGACGGTGCGGCACTGAACCGCGCATGCGCAATTTAAAAAAAAATTTCCGTTTTTTTTACAGAAGCTTTTCACCCGTAATTTCGGGGGTCAGGGCTCACCCGCGCACGTGCAGTGACTTGACAAGGAGGAAGAAAGAGTGAGAAGGAGCAGCAAGCTAGTCAACGGGCAGTTACTTTAAAAACACATTGCAGAGTTAAAACATATTCCAAACAACTAATAATTCTACAGTTTGAAGAATAAGAAGACATATTTTACAAAACCAAAATCATAACAACAGAAAAATGATGGAAATGTTAAAAAAAGTCAAAGAGCAGGAACATAGAAAAGGATGGGACATTGAGGGTGCTCGCCTTCAACGAGACAGAGGCCCTTCTCAAGAATATCACAGAGAGGTACTCTGAGCTAATAAAGGGTGGTCATGGAAAGCACCCCCCAAAGGAGTACAACAGGATATGGGACAAGATCGGGGAGGCTGTGTCCTCCACAAGTACAATGATACGCACTGGGGAAAGGTGCCGTAAGATGTGGAACATCCTGGTGAGAGCAGCAAGAGAGAATGATTTTATTTATGCACCCCATCATGTGCCATGTTCCATGTAAATGTAGTTTCCGTGTCACACGGATGATGTTTTTTATCTTACGGTTACGGCGATGTATTCGTGCTTTCAGGTAATGACAAGAGGATCAAAGCAGTGTTTTTTGTATTTGTATGTGTGTGTGTGTGTGTGTGTGTGTGTGTGTGAGAGTGTGTGTATGTGTGTGTGTGTGTGTGTGTGTGTGTGTGAGAGTGTGTGTGTGTGTGTGTGTGTGTGTGTGTGTGTGTGAGTGTGTGTGTGTGACCCTGTATGTCTGCAATGTTAAATGGATTAAAGATTTTTACTTTGATTTACTTTACTTTGTGCAGAAGAAGACATCTGCAATAGCAGCCGATCACTGGTGTACGGGGGCGGACTAACAATCCAGGAGCCTCTTACTGATATCGAGATCCGTGCCTTGTTCCTGGTTGGGGCTAGCAACCTCGCCACCACCAGCATTGGAGCTGACCCACTCACACAAGATGGTAAGTAAAATAAAATGCAGTCTGTGTTGCGGTCCTCTCATGTCATGTAATGTAACTGTGACTGTAATGTCGGCCTGATGTAATGTAATGTAACTTTATTGTACTGTAATAATCATCATCATCATAGGCAATCCCTCGGAATCGAGGAAGACTTGCTTCCACTCTAAAAATGAGTCCTTAGGTGGCTGAACAGTCCAATACGAGAACCCTGTCATAGGTGGGACAGATAGTTGTTGAGGGAAAGGGTGGGTGGGGCTGATTTGCCGCACGCCCCTTCCGCTGCCTGCGCTTGATTTCTGTATGCTCTCGGAAATGAAACTCAAGATGCTCAGTGCCCTCCCGTATTCATTTCCTCCAATTCGGACGGTCTTCGGCCAGGGACTCCCAGGTGTCAGCGGTGATGTTGCACTTTATCAGTGAGGCTTTGAGGGTGTCCTTGTAACGTTTCCTCTGCCCACCTTTGGTTCATTTGCCGTGAACGAGTTCCGAGTAGAGCGCTTGCTTTGGGAGTCTCGTATCTGGCATGCAAACAATGTGACCTGCCCAGTGGAGCTGATCAAGTGTGTTCAGTGCTTCAATGCTTAGGATGTTGGCCTGGTCGAGGACACTAACATTGGTGTGCCTGGCCTCCCAGGGAATTTGCAGGATCTTGTGATGCAGGATGTAGGCCTGATGTAATGTAATATAACTTTATTGCCCTGTAACGTTGGTCTCATGTGATGTACTGCAATGTTGGGGGCATGTAACGCAATGCATATATGTATTGTTTGTCTGTCTGCGATAGGTAATGCAGTACTGCAGCAGTGATGGACATTTAAGTAAGACTGTGATAAGTCACTGTACTATGTACTAATGTAACCCTGACCCCTTCCCTGGTGCCAAGCCTTTTTAAATGTTGTTTTGTACTTCCAGACTCGGATGATTCAGACCACACCGACACAGATGATAGACTCAATGCCTCCAACTCTGGCATCACCCAGCCCTCTCCTGACTTCATCACTTGCAGAGATGAAGAAGACGAAGAGGAAGAGCTGCTGATCCTGCAGCCAGTGGAGATGGAGCTGTGAGTGGAGACAGAGGAGGATACACCAGCTCCATGTGGGACAGCTGAAACATCCTCCACCACGGAGCCTGTATTCAGGGGATTCCCCCATGGCGCCTCTGATTCTGCCGGACCAAGCCATGCGCAGCAAGGCACCCTTGGTGTTACAGTGCCTTTGCCGTAGCGACGGAGGTTGGATCAGGAAAGATCGGTTTCTGTAGGTATGTACCAGGACATGCTGCGTCTGTCACAGGCCAGCGTCAACATAGGTCGAGAGCTGTTCAGGGCCATGACTACGATAGCCGCAAACATCGTGGCTCTATCAGAGCGGCAGTCGGAGGATATGTCTCGTATGATCACCGCGGTGGAGTGAATCATCGACGCCGTCGAAGCCATGCAGCAATCAACGGTATTGGGACATGGTGCAGAACCTCCCCATGCCATAGTAGTCAGGTCAACAGCACCTGAGGGTGGGGAGCAGACATCATTGTAAAAATTTATCAAAGTTGTAAAAGTTTTGCTAAATTTGTTATTAAAGTTGTTAAAGTTGTTAGAGTTTTTTATAGTTATAAGTTTTACAAAGTTTTAAAATTGTTGTATATTTTTGAGATTTTTACATAAACATTTGAATTTAATTTAAGCACTCTTGTACAGTGTCAAACTTTTGGGGTAACAGTCATCAGGGTAAGGCCTCCTCCTCCGCCGCATCAGTCTGTGACCTCCTCCATTAGCCTTATAACTCTGCTCAATAAACCTTCTCACATTTGGTTGAGATGGTACAGACCCCATTCATTTTAAATCTCCACAATATTTTTCGATGAAGAAAATATAACTAAAATGCCTCTTTCTTAATACGTTACTCAGTAACAATAAAAATATATTTTCCACCCTAAATTGCACAGTAAAATCACCGTTCAGCTCAGAAATACAGAGATGCTGCTTTAGCTGACAGTTCCCGATTTCCAAAATGGCAGCTCCGTGCACTCCGCCCATTCCCACCCACTTAAGATCATGTAAAACCACCTTTTCCAGGATGGTATGCAGCTCCGGTGGTATGTTGGTGGTATGCGATGAAAATTGGACTTTTTGGCGGTATGCGGGCGGTCCTGCACGGCGGAAGGTGTGCATACCACTCGGCAGTATGTCAAAGATGAATATTCCGCTGAGCGGTATATTGGCGGTATGTGGGTGTTTTTTGACCAAAATCGCAATTTTGGGCGGTACGCAAGCAGTATGCGGGCGTTAGGGGGTGATATGTTGACCAATTTCAGGCCCATTACAAATTAACATTTCATTCTGCCTAACTTTATTGTATTGGTGTTGCGAATCAAGTCCATTTGCACAATATTTTATTAAACAAATATATTTTCCCATGATGCAAAAAGTTTAGCTAATCTAATTACCTTCCTCATTTTCTATGACACATTGGGGTAGAAAACCAGCACCGCCTGAAACAGGTCGCACCTATTGCTGTTGATGTGTTTTCACTGCCACTGTGGATGAGGTGACCTCTTGCATGAAATTCAGCTCTTTGTCATTTTGAGTGGACCGCAAGTCGGTCATGACGGGGACGATAGTGCGGCAGTGAGCACTCTAGAGGGGCGGAATTGGAGGCAGGACGGAGTCTCCACCGCTGTCAGTCATCATCCTGGTGCTGATGATGTCATGACGTGTGTGTGTCACCACGTCTCTCCCCTTCACTTAAAGTGGAGAGCCATTGCGAGTCCTGCAATTATTTTAGTTAGGTCGACTGGGCCATCTGGGAGGGTTTCAGCCAAGCCAACAATCTGGCACCCAAGAAGGTGTGCCAGGCTGGGGGCATAATTGTCAGGCCGAGCTAGCAGACGGCCGGCAAATAAAATAAAATGGCGGCCTCAGCAGTGTGCCCTCTCCTTGAATAACCGCCGTACAGCCATGTCGCACACACTTCGAGCACAGTGCACCGAGAGAAAAAGCGGTCGGGTGCACCGCTCGGCGGTCCGAAGATTTTTTGCCCTGAATTTCGATGAGGTGCGGGAGATCCGCAGAAGCACAGGGGTATTCAACATTCAGGAAGGATAGACAGAAAGGAAAAGGAGGTGGGGTAGCGTTGCTGGTTAAAGAAGAAATTAACGCAATAGTAAGGAAGGACATTAACTTGGATGATGTGGAATCAGTATGGGTAGAGCTTCTGAATACCAAAGTGCAGAAAACGCTAGCGGGAGTTGTGTACAGACCACCAAACAGTAGTAGTGAGGTTGGGGACAGCATCAAACAGGAAATTAGGGGTGCATGCAACAAAGGTACAACAGTTATCATGGGTGACTTTAATCCACATATAGATTGGGCTAACCAAACTGGTAGCAATACGGTGGAGGAGGATTTCCTGCAGTGTATTAGGGATGGTTTTCTAGACCAATATGTCGAGGAACCAACTAGAGGGCTGGTCATCCTAGACTGCATGATGTGTAATGAGAAGGGACTAATTAGCAATCTTGTGCAAGGCCCCCTGGGAAGATTGACCATAATATGATAGAATTCTTCATTAAGATGGAGAGTGACACAGTTAATTCAGAGACTAGGGTCCTGAACTTAAGGAAAGGTAACTTCGATGGTATGAGACGTGAATTGGCTAGAATAGACTGGCGAAAGATACTTAAAGGGTTGACGGTGGATAGGCAATGGCAAACATTTAAAGATCACATGGATGAACTTCAACAAATGTACATCCCTGTCTGGAGTAAAAATAAAACAGTGAAGTTGGCTCAACCGTGGCTAACAAGGGTAATTAGGGATAGTGTTAAATCCAAGGAAGAGGCATATAAATTGGCCAGAAAAAGCAGCAAACCTGAGGACTGGGAGAAATTTAGAATTCAGCAGAGGAGGACAAAGGATTTAATTAGGAGGGGGAAAATAGAGTATGAGAGGAAGCTTGCTGGGAACATAAAAACTGACTGCAAAAGCTTCTATAGATAGGTGAAGAGGAATAGATTAGTGAAGACAAAGGTAGGTCCCTTGCAGTCAGAATCAGATGAATTTATAAAAGGGAACAAAGAAATGGCAGACCAATTGAACAAATACTTTGGTTCTGTCTTCACTAAGGAAGACACAAATAACGTTCCGGAAATACTAGTGGACCGAGGGTCTAGCAAGAAGCAGGAACTGAAGGAAATCCTTATTAGCCAGGAAATTGTGTTCGGGAAATTGATGGGATTGAAGGCGGATAAATCCCCAGGGCCTGATAGTCTGCATCAGAGTACTTAAGGAAGTGGCCCTTGAAATAGTGGATGCATTGGTGATCATTTTCCAACAGTCTATCGACTCAGGATTAGTTCCTATGGACTGGAGGGTAGCTAATGTAACACCACTTTTTAAAAAAGGAGGGAGAGAGAAAACGGTAATTATAGACTGGTTAGCCTGACATCAGTAGTGGGGAAAATGTTTAAATCAATTATTAAAGATGAAATAGCAGCGCATTTGGAAAGCAGTGACAGGATCGGTCCAAGTCAGCATGGCTTTATGTAAGGGAAATCACGCTTGACAAATATTCTAGAATTTTTTGAGGATGTAACTAGTAGAGTGGACAAGGGAGAACCAGTGGATGTGTTGTATTTGGACTTTCAAAAGGCTTTTGACAAGGTCCCACACAAGAGATTGGTGTGCAAAATTAAAGCACATGGTATTGGGGGTAATGTATTGACGTGGATAGAGAACTGGTTGGCAGACAGGAAGCAGAGAGTCGGGATAAACGGGTCTTTTTCAGAATGGCAGGCTGTGACTAGTGGGGTGCCGCAGGGCTCAGTGCTGAGACCCCAGCTATTTACAATATACATCAATGATTTAGATGAAGGAATTGAGAGTAATATCTCCAAGTTTGCAGATGACACTAAGCTGGTCGGCGGTGTGAGCTGTGAGGAGGATGCTATGAGGCTGCAGGGTAACTTGGACAGGTTAAGTGCATGGGCAAATGCATGGCAGATGCAGTATAATGTGGATAAATGTGAGGTTATCCACTTTGGTGGCAAAAACAGGAAGACAGAATATTATCTGAATAGCGGCAGAGTATGAAAAGGGGAGGTGCAACGAGACCTGGGTGTCATGGTACATCAGTCATTGAAGGTTAGCATGCAGGTACAGCAGGCGGTGAATAAGGCAAATGATATGTTGGCCTTCATAGCTAGGTGATTTGAGTATAGGAGCAGGGAGGTCTTGCTGCAGCTGTACAGGGCCTTGGTGAGGCCTCAACTGGAATATTGTGTTCAATTTTGGTCTCCTAATCTGAGGAAGGACATTCTTGCTATTGAGGGAGCAGAGCGAAGGTTCACCAGACTGATGCCCAGGATGGCAGGACTGACTTATGAGGAGAGACTGGATCGACTTAGCCTATATTCACTGGAGTTTAGAAGAATGAGAGGGGATCTCATAGAAACATATAAAATTCTGACGGGACTGAACAGGTTAGATGCAGGAAGAATGTTCCCGATGTTGGGGGAGTCCAGAACCAAGTGTCACAGTCTAAGGATAAGGGATAAGCCATTTAGGACCGAGATGAGGAGAAACGTCTTCTCTCAGAGAGTTGTTAACCTGTGGAATTCTCTTCCGCAGAGAGTTGTTGATGCAAGTTGATTAGATATATTCAAGATGGAGTTGGATATGGCCCTTATGGCTAAAGGGATCAAGAGGTATGGAGAGAAGGCAGGAAAGTGGAACTGAGGTGAATGATTAGCCATGATCTTTTTGAATGGTGGTGCAGGTTCAAAGGGCGGAATGGCCTCTCCTGCACCTATTTTCTATGTTTCTATGTTTCTATGATGACACACTTAGGAGGGTTTGGCAATAGTGAGGCAGAAGTGGGGACCGCCGGAAAAACCACCTAAGAGAATTTCACGAGCGGTGGCCATTCGACCCCAAAATGGCGGTCATTCGACTCCACCACTGTTATGTCCTTGGATGCTCTGATAATGACTCCATGAGGTAATGTGTTGTACTTGAACTGAATTGACCTTCGTCCTTTATTGATAAGTCCAGAGTGAGGAACACATCTGGTGGCCTGCCTTTTATACTAGGACAGGCACACCTGTACAGGTAACCTACAAGTCTCTCACTGCTGTGCCCTCTGGTGGCACCCCTTGTAATAGTACAAACAGTAGCCATGTAGGATACATGACATCACTCTTCCCCAAGCTTTTAGTGCAAATCGCCTCTGCATTGACTGTGCTCTGGGCTTAGCTCTATCTGGTTGACATTTGTCAGGTCGTTTCAATCTTGGGTAAGTGGTTGGTGTATCGTTAGTAATAGAGGGCTGGTGATTGCTGTTTGTGTGTATCCCTGACCACTCCACTCTCTGCCCCCCACCACATATAGATTATGCTGGAGGCTCATTGCATTCATATACATTCAAGTCCAGCAAAACAAGTTTGCATTACATTTGCGGTTGAGTTGTGAGACAAGTACGTTAGACTGGTGAGATACATAATCGTTACGTACTGGGGATCGGTAACCAGTGAGTAAAGACAAGCTAGTTCCAGAACTGCTGGATGGTGTCCAGGCAGTCTGGTGGCATCGCAGTGCCCAGTGCTGGCAGTGGGAATCAAGTTGCCTGCTCTTGGGGCTGTTGCCGTTGCTCCTAGCGTCGGGCAGGTTCACAGATGCCTGTGACCTCTCTGTCCTTTTTTTGCACCTTGGGTCGCTGCTGCTCCCTGAGGAGCTGTCGTCTAGCAGTGCACAGGGAACTGCTGCCTCGCTAGCCTGGGCATTGTTTGCTTTGGGATCCTGGCTGGTCCCGGACCACTTTGGGAGGACTGTTGCCGGTGACCCTTCATTCCCGGGTATGGCCCTGGTGGCGATGGGGTCTGGGGGCTGCACCTTCGCGCAGTTTGCTCTTTCAGGCTCGTGACGGTTGGTACCATTGGGTACCTGAGAGGTGGAGCCGATTAGCGGCAGGGTATTGATACTGGTGACATTGCCCTCCTGAGATCGCTTGCTCTGCAGCTCGTGTATACGTGGCCACACTCCATGTTGCATAACTCTGGTCCCAGGGATGCAGGTTACAGCGTTGGGTAGCTCACTGGACCTATGTGCTCCCGATGGGTGTTTTCCCGCTGCCTTGGCTGTGTGCAGTTGAAATCCTACATCGCCCAATGTTTCATTACTTAAGGATAAGGGATAAGCCATTTAGGACCGAGATGAGGAGAAACTCCTTCACCCAAAGAGTGGTGAACCTGTGAAATTCTCAACCACAGAAAGTTGTTGAGGCCAATTCACTAAATATATTCAAAAAGGAGTTAGATGTAGTCCTTGCTACTAGGGGGATCAAGGGGTATGGCGTGAAAGCAGGAATGGGGTACTGAAGTTGCATGTTCAGCCATGAAATCATTGAATGGCAGTGCAGGCTCGAAGGGCCGAATGGCCTACTCCTGCACCTATTTTCTATGTTTCTATGCTTCTATTGTGAATGTAGCTCCTAACATGATCGCGCAACTTTTCCTTGCTTATTGCATGTACACAACTCTGATCATCAGTTACACATTTTATCTGTAACTCACGGTTGCTATTACATTGCTTGAGTGTGTGGAACTGTCCCTTTAAGTGTGGTGGGTTGCAGGCCTCCTTTAAGAGAGCCATGCTTTCTTTATCCCAATCCTCTTCTCCGCTTGGTACCAGGTGTTGCTACATCAGCACTGCACCTCGTGGTCTGACCGGCGCCATATTTTTCTTCAGCGCATCACCTCGTGGTTCAGGCGCCATCTTTCCTCCATCCACGATGTCGACTGCGGTGATCCTCTTCTTCCCGGGTTCTGCCTCTGAAGCTGGGAAGTCACCTCTGGATCCGATTTTCTTTCTCCGGAGTCCTGTCACTGGAGCCTGGAAGGTGCGCTTGGGTCGTCCCAGCTGGATCATCTCCATGCAGTCATGCTGGGCAGTCTGTGCCTCGGGTGCTGTGCTGGTCTGCTTTCTGGTGCCAGATTCAGCCTCAGGTAAGGACTTGCTTTGCCTCTGAGTGCAGAGGACATCGATCGTTGGAGGGGTGAAGTCTTCCCACTTCCAATGGATCTTCTCCATCCACATTCTTCCGAGTAGCATTGGTCCATCGCTTGCAACAATCATCAGAGGTAACATGTGCCCCCACGCCACCATGGAGTACTTTAACATCCGCACTACCAACGACTGGGATAAGTTCATCGGTGTAGGTGCGCAGCTTTGCCTGAACCGGGATGTACTTGGGTCGTTCAGCTTGATTGTCCCACAGCCTCTCAAAGGCTTCTTGATTCATTACTGACTGGTTCGCCCCTGTGTCCACTTCCTTGAAGACTGGAACACCATCTATCTCAAATTCCATCCTCAGCAGGGAACACTCGGTGGTGTAGGTAAACATGCTTATACCTTGTCGTGGGGCTGAGCTGCCTCTCTGCCTATCGTTTCATAATCCGTGCTGGATTCATGGCCATCTGCAGATTCTTCATCGACACAGTGAGTCATATTTCTCTTACACTTTCGCTAGAGGTGGCCCTTTGTGCTGTAGCCTTTGCATACATAGTCTTTGAAATGGCACTGGTGAGCCCTGTGATTCCCTCCACAACGCCAGCATGGAGCTACTCGATTAGCCCCCCTCGGCGGACTCTGAGTTAAGGGACTTGGGAGCCTGTTCTCTCTTCCCTGAGAAGGTTCGTGTTCTGCAGTCCAGCCTCTCAAAGGCGCCACAGTACCTGCCAGGTTTGAGTCCTTTGAAGACTCACCCTAGAGCCTCAGGTCGAGGTCATGAATGCCTGGCTCACAGAGGTGACCTTCTGCAATGTGACTGTGGTATCCACCGATAGTAGCTTAAGAAAAAACATAGAAACATGGAAAATAGATGCAGGAGCAGGCCATTCAGCCCTTCTAGCCTGCACCGCCATTCAATGAGTTCATGGCTGAACATGAAACTTCAGTACCCCCTTCCTGCTTTCTCGCCATAACCCTTGATCCCCCGAGTAGTAAGGACTTCATCTAACTCCCTTTTGAATATATTTAGTGAATTGGCCTCAACTACTTTCTGTGGTAGAGAATTCCACAGGTTCACCACTCTCTGGGTGAAGAAGTTTCTCCTCATCTCGGTCCTAAATGGCTTACCCCTTATCCTCAGACTGTGACCCCTGGTTCTGGACTTCCCCAACATTGGGAACATTCTTCCTGCATCTAACCTGTCCAAACCCGTCAGAATTTTAAACGTTTCTATGAGGTCCCCTCTCATTCTTCTGAACTCCAGTGAATACAAGCCCAGTTGATCCAGTCTTTCTTGATAGGTCAATCCCGCCATCCCGGGAATCAGTCTGGTGAACCTTCGCTGCACTCCCTCAATAGCAAGAATGTCCTTCCTCAAGTTAGGAGACCAAAACTGTACACAATACTCCAGGTGTGGCCTCACCAAGGCCCTGTACAACTGTAGCAACACCTCCCTGCCCCTGTACTCAAATCCCCTCGCTATGAAGGCCAACATGCCATTTGCTTTCTTAACCGCCTGCTGTACCTGCATGCTAACCTTCAATGACTGATGTACCATGACACCCAGGTCTCGTTGCACCTTCCCTTTTCCTAATCTGTCACCATTCAGATAATAGTCTGTCTCTCTGTTTTTACCTCCTAGCTGATTCCAATGATAAAAATGTCCCGCAGCGCTTCAGTGAGGTGGTTGCCGAAATCACACAGTGCCGCCAGCCTCCTGAGGACTGCAGTGTATTTCGCGATTTCCTGGCCTTCGGGCCGTTGGTGGGTGTAGAACCGGTGTCTGGCTATGAAGATGTTCTCCTTCGGCTTGAGTTGCTCATGGATCAGGGTTACGAGCTTCTCGTACGTCTTGGTCATTGTCTTTGCTGGTGCCAGCAAGTCCCTGTCGAGGCCATAGACGGTGGGCCCACAACTGGTTAACAGGATAGCTCTGTGCTTGCCAGTCAGTGTGGCTGGGTTGTCTCCTGCCAGGTCGTTTGCTGTGAAGAAATGGTCGAGTCTCTCCACAAAGTTGTCCCAATCATCACCATTGGCAAACTGCTGCAGTGTACCAAGGGTAGCCATCTTCACGTGAAAGTCCTTAATCTCGTCGCCAATTGTTATGTCCTTGGATGCTCTGATAATGACTCCATGAGGCAATGTGTTGTACTTGAACTGTAGTGACCTTATTCCTTTATTGATAACTCCAGAATGAGGATCACACCTGGTGGCCTGCCTTTTATACTAGGCCAGGCACACCTGTACAGGTAACCTACAAGTCTCCCACTGCTGTGTGCTCTGGTGGCACACCTTGTGATAGAACAAACAGTAGCCATGTACATTACATGACAGCCACGTGGCCGCCGCTTTCCGATGGTAAGAGCCATTTTCGAGAGGCTGAATTTCGGCCCCATTTTGTTTGCAGTAAGCCATAAAAAATAGGCCTTCAAAGTTGCACTACAACTATGCCATTGCCTTAAAGAAATGTGCCTCCTGGAACTGCCATGGGACTCAATAGTTCACTCCTCTGTGATTTGCAACTTATAACTTGGCTGCAATTCTTAAGACTATCATTCATCCTGCAATATTGCTTTTACCCCACTGCCCCTTCAGGAATGTAAGGGAAACTGTGCAAAAGCTTGCTGGTCGTGCACTACAATGAAGTATTAAATAATTATCAGCAAGTGCAATAGGTGTATTAGTGTTATTAGAGTTATTGGAGTTATTGATACACTTGGGAAAACATTTCCATAGTCTTGGTCGTAGCTATGTTCTTTCACAAATTCACGTCTGGATACTTTAGCACAGGCTGACTTTTACTGTTCCAAAGCTATGAAATGAATGAGTTAATCAACAGAAGACCAACCACACAGCATAATCTCATGCTTCACTCCGTTTATACATTCAGCAGTTTTTTGTGGTGAAGAAATGGGGAAGTTAATTAAGTAACATTTCTGTTCTATGTAAAAAAGGAATCCATGTACTCATCAGTGATTTCATAAAAAATAATATTCTGCTTCGATAAAGATGGCTAAAGAATCTACTTGGAACTTGGCTTTCTGCCAGAAGATGAATTAATTCAAATTTTTAAGAGCTTTCAATCTGTCAGTTAAATCAATGGAACAAAGAATACATCAAAATGCTGAAAGAATGCTTGGTACAAGGCATTACGTCAATCATCCTTTGAATGGGATTGGAATATATTTTATTCATGCACATTATACAATGCAAAGTAGTGTTTCTATGCATTGAATACAAAACAATAGTATTGCAGCTCTTAGTGTTTGCTTCAAGGTAGAATACATCAAGGTTATAACAATACTGGGGGGGGCGGCGGCCGGGTGGGGGGAGGGGGGGGCGGCAAGCCATTCGTAAACTAATTTTGAAGGGTCTTTAATTGAAATACCAATTTCTTTTTCCCAATTATCAAGACTTACTTAAATGTCTTTGGAAACAAAAATATAAAGTTACCATTTTATAAACTTCCTGAAACTACCTGAGAAAGCAAAAACATCTCAGTGGGCTAATGCCCTGCAATCTTCATTAATATTTTTTTTAGAAAAGTAGGCAAGCCAATGGTCTAGAAAATCCCGGTTGAGGTCTTTCTGCGGGCGAACGACAGAATAAGGGAAAAAAGATGCACACTTACCTGTTCCTGTTCCCCCCCGAGTGATTCCTGTCCTGAGACCTTCACTCACTGCGTTTCGGAGCAAGTGCACGTCTGGACATCCGTAAGGTGGAGCTGGAATCACATGGCTCTGGACAGCCAATCAAGGTACAGTATTTTCTCATTCATAATAATGGGAACTCCATAAGTTGAGTTTCCATTATTATGCTTGAGAAGCAGCCCCTAAACAACAAAACTCTAATAAAAAATAGAAAATATACATTACATATTTAAGGTTAATTTAAATAAAAGTTATTAATGTGTTTTTAAAAAAGATATATTTTAATGATTTTTTAAAAGTTTTTGTAATTATGGTTTAAAGTAAACTTACCATAGTGGGCAGGGTTTTTAACAATATAATGTTTTTAAAAAATTTTTATTTTGTTATGTCTGATATCACCGTCCTCTGATTCCTCCACAGTTCCAATGAAGCTCAACGCAAGCTCGAGGAACAGCACCGTATGTTTTAAAACTTTTATGCCTGTAAAAGTAGGCTATGCGCCTGCTTTTATCAGGCGCAAGAGTTTTCAGGACATCAGCTGGGCAAGATATGGGTAAATACTGCAATCTTGCGCATGCGAATGTCGTGGCTGCCGAAATATGGAGGATTTGTCAAGCTGGAGCTTGACAGATCGGAAAAGCCAGTTTTTTCGCGTATGCGCATTGTGTGCTGAAAATCGGCTTTTGCGATGTCTTCCCGGGTCCGTATACACTCAGTACGGACCCGGGGAGGCCATGATTTCAAGGCCAATATAATCTGGTAGCAACGAGGAATGTCTGACACTGTAAAAGCAACTTCAGTTCATGTCCATATTTGGCTGTAAGCTCCTGAAGAAATCATGATGGTTCAGAACTGTACTGAAGCATGATGTCAAAATATCTAAACTACCATTGTCCAGGGCCACAAATACTCCTTCCAGGTGAAACAGCAATTTACTTGTGCTTCTTTCCATTTAGTATACTGTATTCGCTGCTCACAATGAGACCAAGCGTAGATTGGGTGACCGCTTTGCTGAACATCTCCGTTCAGTCCGTAAGTGTGACCCTAAGCTTCCGGTCGCCTGTCACTTTAATTCTCCACTCCACTTCCACTCTGATATCACCGTCCTCTGATTCCTCCACAGTTCCAATGAAGCTCAACGCAAGCTCGAGGAACAGCACCTTATCTTTCGTTTAGGCACTTTACAGCCTTCTGGACTCAATGTAGAGTTCGCAAAAATTTCAGAGCATAATCTCTGGCCATCTTTGGCTCCCTTTCACGCCCTCCCCATCTTCTGTTTTTTCCTTCTTTCTTCTCTTTTTTTCCCCTCTTTGTCTATAATGGCAGCTGGTCATTACTCTGCCAATTACACCCTATCCAGCTTAACCTTTTTCTAGCTTCTGTCATTTCCATTTCAATTCAGCCCATTATCCCTTTTGTCTCTCTGATCTCTCCTGACTTTCACCCTATCACAGACCTTCCCATTTGTTCTTTCTTCCCCTTCCCCTTTCAATGCTTAAGAATGTGATCTTTTCCAACATTTCGCAGTTCTGAGGAAGGGTCATCGACCCGAAACGTTAACTTTGTTTTTCTCTCCACAAATACTGCCGGATCGCTGAGATTTCCAGCATTCTCTGTTTTTATTTCAGATTCCAACATCCGCGGTATTTTACTTTTATATCTAAAATGTCTGCTGTGGTGACTAAGATGAGGAAAGGAAGGGTTTATTCACAACTGACAAAGAAAATGAGACCTTTAATAATGTGGTTTCACCAACTCTTTTTGCTTTATGTCAGGTTTTCATGATGATGGATGATGGATTAGTATGGATGATCATGATAAATTGGGAGGTGCTAATACTCTTCCTGTAAGTCGTTCTTATGGGCAATGTTAATGAAACATTCCTTACCCTAAGGTATATTGTGCATGGTAGCTTTAAATGAATGAAACTATGAGTGATACCTTTATTTAAACTCATATACTGCTATAGTTGCCTGTCCACAGAGCTCAATTTTGTTTCTAAGGGATGCATGAAATCAGAAATAAACTTATTCAACCTAAACCAGTCAGTGTAATATTATGATATAGGTGCTATATTTTCTTTCCAATATTTATACAATTTGATCTTTTACACTATATATAACGAGGACTGGGTGCTGCTCGTACAAAGTGCAGCAGCTGAGAGTGAGAAAACAGAGTTTGGTAAGTGGGAGAGTTCGGTGAAGTGGGGGCAGGAGGTGTTGCTTTGCCTTGTTTTTCCTAACTTTTTCCGCAGAGCGGCGGCGTACCTGAGCGGGAGCAGACCGAGGCCCGAGAGTGGGGATAAAAGCCACAGCAGACCACAGCATATGGTCAGTGTGATCTCCTGGACTAGTTTTGATTGCCTGGTTGGATCGGAGAGGAATTTTCCCAGATTTCTTCCCCAGTTGGCCTAGGTTTTTATCTGCTTTATTTGCCTTTCCCAGGAGATCACATGGCTCTGGGTGAGGAGAACTCGCCTGTGTGACATTACAGGTAAGGCAAGTAAGTGATTGGTAGTGATTGTGGGCTAAGTTTTTATTTTAAATTAATATATAGCATATAACTAAATTCTAAAAACTAACCTTTATTTGTTTAACTAATTTAATAAACTATATAGGGTAAATACTTGATTAATGGTAAACTCATTAATTAAATAAAATAATGGGAAAACAGGAGATGTGTTGCTGCTGCAATATGTGGGAGCTTCTGGACATTTTGGTCCAGGACGACTACATCTGCGGTAAGTGTCTGCGGCTCGATGAGCTTCAGCTCCGGGTTGAGGAGCTGGAGTCCGAGCTGCAAACATTGCGAGACATCAGGGTGGGAGAAAGTTTCATGGATCTTTTGCTCCAGGAGGCAGCCACACCCTCTAGATTAAATACTTAAGAATTGACATGTGGTCAGGGACAGGAGGGTGTGACTGCGAGTGAAGCTGGTAAGGGGATCCAGGAGGTAGTATTGCTGGACCTCAGTTCCTGCACTTGTCCAATAGATTTGAGTTTCTTGCAACCCTTGTGGACAAGTATGCAGACTGCGGGGTGGACGAGCAGACTGACCAAGGCACCATGGGAGGAGTAAAGAGGCAGGTGGTTGTAGTAGGAGAAAGTCTAGTTAGGGGGATAGATAGGGTTCTCTGCAGCCGAGAGTGTGCATCCCGAAGGCTATGTTACCTACCCGATGCCAGGGTAAAGGACATCTCTTCTGGGCTGGAGAAGAACTTGGAGTGGGATGGGGAGGATCCAGTAGTCGTGGTACACGTAGGTACCAATGACATAGGTAAGACTAAGAAAGAGGTTCTGCTGAGAGAGTTTGAACAGCCAGGGACTAAATTGAAAAGCAGAACCACAAAGGTAATAATCTCGGCATTATTACCTGAGCCACGAGCAAACTGGCATAGGGTCAATAGAATCAGGGAGATGAATGTGTGGCTCAGAGATTGGTGTGGGAGAAATGGGTTTCAATTCGTGGGGCACTGGCACCAATACTCGGGAAAGAGAGAGCTGTTCCGTGGGAACGGACTACACCTGAACTATGCTGGGACCAGAGTTCCAGTGAACCGAATAACTAGGGAGGTAGACAGGGCTTTAAACTAAATAAGGGGGCGGGCGGTGTGGAGAGAAATCTAGAATGCTGAAGAGAAAAGAAAGGGAAGCAAAGCAGGAAAGTGATTGTGGTAAGGATAACCAGATTATGTCAGGAAGGGACAGAACATACAAACAAAAGAGTGCACTAACAAATTGGGTCCAGGTAATAAAAAATAGTGATAAACAAATAGCGCTATAGTACAAAATAATGTTAAGATGTCTAATAATGTTAAAAAGACAAATCTAAAAGCATTGTATCTGAATGTACGAAGCATCTGTAAAGAGGTAGATGAATTAATAGCGCAAATAGATGTAAACGGATATGATATAGTTGCAATAACGGAGACATGGTTGCAGGGTGACCAGGGCTAGGAACTGAATATCCAAGGATATTCGCTATTTAGGAAATGCCGGCAAAAAGGAAAAAGGGGGTGTTGGGACGTTGTTAGTAAAGGATGAAATCAGAGCAATAGTGAGAAAGGACATTGGCTCAGAAAACCAAGATGTAGAATCAGTCTGGGTGGAGCTAAGAAGCACCAAGGGGCAGAAAACATTGGTGGGATTTGTCTACAGGCCTCCAAACAGTAGTGGTAATCATCATCATCATCATAGGTAGTCCTTCGGAATCGAGGAAGACTTGCTTCCACTCTTACAATGAGTTCTTAGGTGGCTGTAGAGTCCAATATGAGAACCACAGTTTCTGTCACAGGTGGGACAGATAGTCATTGAGGGAAAGGGTGGGCAGGGAGCTTGGTTTGCCCCATGCTCCTTCCTCTGCCTGCGCTTGATTTCTGCACGCTCTCACCGACGATACTCGAGGAGCTCAGCGCCCTCCCGAATGCACTTCCTGCACTTAGCGCGGTCTATGGCCAGGGACTCCCAGTTGTCAGTGGGGCTGTCGCACTTTATCAGGGCGACTTTGAGGGTGTCCTTGTAACGTTTCCTCTGCCCACCTTTGGCCCGTTTGCCGTGGACGAGTTCAGAGTAGAGCGCTTGCTTTAGGAGTCTCGTGTCTGGCTTGCAAACTATGTGGCCTGCCCAGCGGAGCTGATCAAGTGTGGTCAGTGCTTCAATGCTGGGGATGTTGGCCTGGACGAGGACACTAATGTGTCTGTCCTCCCATGGAATTTGCAGGATTTTGCGAAGACATCGCTGGTGGTATTTCTCCAGCTACTTGAGGTGCCTACTGTACGTTTCTGAGCCATACAGGAGGGTGGGTATTACTACGGCCATGTAGACCATGAGCTTGGTGACAGTCTTGAGGGACTGGTCTTCAAATACTCTTTTCCTCAGGCGGCCGAAGGCTGCACTCGCACACTGGAGGCGGTGTTGCATCTCGTCATCAATGCCTGCTCTTGTTGACAGGAGGCTCCCGAGATAGGGGAAGTGGTCCACGTTGTCCAGGGCCACGCCATGGATATTGATGTCTGGGGGCAGTGCTGTGCAGCGAGGACAGGCTGGTGGAGGACCTTTGTCTTACTAATGTTTAGCGTAAGGCCCATGCTTTCATACGCCTCGGTAAATATGTCGACTATGCCCTGGAGTTCAGCCTCTGTGTGTGCACAGACGCAGGTGTCGTCCGCGTACTGTAGCTCGACAACAGATGTTGGAGTGGTCTTGGACCCGGCCTGGAGACGGCGAAGGTTGAACAGCTTCCCACTGGTTCTGTAGTTTAGTTCCACAAAATGTAGGGGATGGCATCAAACAGGAAATTACAGATGCATATAACAAGGGTACTACAGTAATCATAGGTGACTTTAATTTACATATAGACTGGCCAAACCAAATTAATAATAATACTGTGGCAGATGAATTTCTGGAATGTCTACGAGATGGTATTTTTTGACCAGTATGTTGAGGAGTCGACTAGGGAACAGGCTATCCTAGATTGGGTATTGTGTAATGAGAAGTGGTTAATTAACAGTCTTGTTCTGTGGGGTCCTTTAGGGAAGAGTGACCAAAACATGATTGAATAGGTTATTAAAATGAAAAGTAAAGTAGTCCAATTCGAAACTAAGGTCCTAAATCTAAACAAAGGAAACTATGAAGATATGAGGAATGAATTGGCTATGATAGATTGGGTAGATTCATTAAAAGTCACGACGGTGGCTAGGCAATGGCTAACATTTAAGGAACGAATACATGAATTGCAACAGTTGTACATTCCTTTCTGGCTTAAAAACACAAAAGGAAAAGTGGCCTAACCATGGCTAACAAAAGAAATGAAGGATAGTATTAGATCCAAAGAGGAGTTATACAATTTGCCAGAAAAAGTAGCAAACTTGAGGATTGGGAGCAGTTTAGAATCCAGCAAAAAAGGATCAAGAGGTTGATTAAGAGGGGAAAAATAGAGTATGAGAGTAAACTTGCAAGGAACATAAAAGCTGACTGCAAAAGTTTCTACGAGTACATAAAAAGAAAAAGATTAGTGAAGACAAATGTAGGTCCTTTACAGAAAGAAACGGGAGAGTTTATAATGGGGAACAAGGAAATGGCAGAAGAATTAAATAAATACTTTGGTTCTGTTTTCACGGAAGAGGTCACAAATAATGTCCCAGAAATGCTAGGGAACCAAGGGTCTAGTGAGCAAGAGGAAGCAAAGGAAATTATTATTAGTAAGAAAATAGTGCTGGAGAAACTAATGGGACTGAAGGACGATAAATCCCCAGGGCCTGATGATCTGCATCCCAGAGTACTAAAAGAGGGAGCCATGGAAATAGTGGATGAATTGGTTGTCATCTTCCAAAATTCTCTAGATTATGGAATAGTTTCTGCAGATGGGAGCATGGCAAATGTAACCCCACTATTTAAAAAAGGAGGGAGAGAGAAAAAAGGGAACTACAGACCGGTTAGCATAATATCAGTAGTCGGGAAAATGCTTAGAGTCTATTAAAAAAGATGTGATAACGGCACACTTACATAATATCAACGGGACTAGACAAAGTCAACATGGATTTATGAAAGGAAAATCATGTTTGACAAACCTACTGCAGTTTTTTGAGGATGTAACTGATAGACTAAATAAGGGAGAACCAGTGGATATAGTGTATTTGGATTTTCAGAAGGCCTTTGATAAAGTCCCACATAAGAGGTTAGTGTGCAAAATTAAAGCATATAGGAGTGGGGGTAATGTACTGGCATGGATTGAAAATTGGTTAACTGACAGGAAACAGAGAGTAGGAATAAACGGGTCTTTTTTGGGGTGGCGGCAGTGACTAGTGGGGTACCACAGGGATCAGTGCTTGGACCTCAGCTGTTCATAAATGATTTGATGAGGGAACCAAATGTAATATTTCCAAGTTTGCTGACGACACAAAACTCGGTGGGATTGTGAGCTGTGAGGAGGATGCAAAGATGCTGCAAGGTGATTTAGATAGGTTGAGTGAGTGGGCAAACACAAGGCAGATGCAGTATAACTTGGATAAATGTGAAGTTATCCACTTTTGTAGGAAAACCATAAAGACAAAGTATTATTTAAATGGTGATAGCTTGGGAAATGTCGATGTACAAAGGGACCTGGGTGTCCTTTTACACCAGTCATTGAAAGCAAACACGTAGGTGCAGTAAGCAGTTAGGAAGGCAAATGGTATGTTTGCCTTCATTGCAAGAGGATTTGAGTATAGGAGCAAAGATGTCTTACTACAGTTATACAGGGCCTTGGTGAGACTACACCTGGAGTATTGTGTGCAGTTTTGGTCTCCTTACCTAAGAAAGGATATATTGGTCATAGAGGGAGTGCAGCGAAGCTTCACCAGACTGATTCCGAGGATGGCAGGACTGTTGTATGAGGAGAGATTGGGTCGACTAGGCCTGTATTCACTAGAGTTTAGAAGAATGAGAAGGGATCTCACTGAAACGTATAAAATGAGGTTGGGCAGACTGGATGCGGGGAGGATGTTTCTCCTGGCTGGGAAGTCTCGAACCAGGGGTCACAGCCTCAGGATATGGGGTAGGAAATTTAGGATTGAGATGAGGAGAAATTTTTTCACTCAGAGGGTCATGAACCTGTGGAATTCTCTACCATAGATGGCTGTGGAAGCCACGTCACTGAATATATTTAAGAAGGAGATGGATAGATTTCTAGACACAAAAGGCATCAAGGGGTATGGGGAAAAAGTGGGGATATGGTGTTGAGATAGAGGATCAGCCATGATCATATTGAATGGCAGTGCAGGCTCGAAGGGCTGAATGGCCTACTAGTACTCCTATTTTCTATGTTTCTATGTTTCTATGTTTCCCAAGGACTACAAAAGTAGAACTACACTGGGTAATACAAGATAAGTTGCTTGCCTGCTAAATCTGCAATGGACTTTTTCTTTCACCCCTATTAGATTTGCTCCTGTTGTCCCTCTTTCTGGAGGGTGTCAATTCATATTGTGATACATGGCGATAGATGACAGGAGCACTCTGCTACTTTGCCCGAGTGACTATTCTTCATATGTAAACCTAGACAGTAGGGTATCTGAACATGGGTACCATCAGAAGCAATTCTAATAATCTCATTCAGTGTGCCCAAAGCTAACAGGGATACTAGCGAGAAATCAGAAGCAGCAACTTTAGCTGACTTGTTCTTTCTTAGGGCTCAATTTTCCTCTTTGCTGATTTTTGGCGCCCAGCTTGATTAATGGACAATTATTTTTGTGCCCGATTACGCCGAAAAAAATAATTGGAACTTTCGCCAAAGTAAAATTTCATTTTGGCGCTGCAGTACCTGAAGTTAAATCTGAGGGTGGAGCTTCAAATCTGCACCAAAAGCTGAGGTTTCCAGGGTAATGAGAGACACACAGAGGGCTGAAGCGCCACCTGTGAGTTGAAGTTCCACAGCCAAGGCTTGCAGCAGCAGGGGAGCAGGGGAGTGTGGAGGGGGGGGATTGTCCAGGATTGCAGCAGGACCGGGAGGGGGGAGAGAGGGACAATCAGCCCGGGATTACAACGGGACCAGGAGCTGGGTTCCATTGAGCCCAGGATTGCAGCAGGACTGGGAGCTGGGGGGCCAATACCAGAACAAGTAATCTTTAATGTAAAGAGATGAAAAAGGAATGTATTAAACATGGTCATTATAAACTATCTTTATGAACAAGACTAAACTGCAGAGAAACAGCTCTGATACAGACCTGAGTGCCAATTTTCTTAACTTAGCGTAGGGTTTTTCTGATCGGTGCTTAAAACCATTCTGCGCCATCCTTAAAAAAATCGGTGTGGGGGAAAATCGCTTAAATGGCTAAAAACAGGGATAAACGGTGCAGAAATCAGTTTTCACCCAGACCTGCTCCAAAAAATTTGGCGTACAAAAAATCTAGCACTGACAGTCGTTGCTGGTGTACAAACTTTGAGAAAAGTTGCAAAATCAAGATTACTCCCAAGACAGCAAAAAAAACAACGCTCACTGGTGGCGAAAATTGAGCCCTTTGTCTGAGAGTGCTGAAGGGAACTACAACAATTCTACTGCCAGCCCAGGTGATTCTAGTGTAAAATAGTAGGCTTCACTTCATTGAAAATCTAAACTGTAGTTTTCCAACAGTGAAGTATTTCAGCATGAACATGTGTCCTTATGTCGACATATATTATATACTATATCACTTAAGTTTAGATGCATTTACTTTATTATATGGTGGGGGTGATTTGGAGTTCAGAGGTAATATGCTTTGCGTCACGATTCTCAGGGCATCACAGCTCCTTTCTCCCTGGGAGATGCCCTTGACATTGGGGCCAACACAATTTAAAACTGATTGTCAGAACAGCCTGATGTACACTATATAATAAGACTATCTGTGACAAGTACCGAGTAAAGCTGTTCCATGAAAGAACAGCTTCCTGCTCATACTTATGATTAAATTTAGCACGGCTGGAACATTGTATTTCCAAAATTACAGATCGATTCAAAACTCAGACTGCTTTGCAGCATTTTAAAATCCTTCTGTATCACTTATCATTAATGCTGACATTCCTCGACTGCATCCTACAGCTTCTCCCACTTATGAGTTCTCAAACTTTTTTTTAGCACCTTTACAATACTCCCAATTATATTAGCATCTTCTAATTATGTTATATCTATCCTCAGCTTCCAGTAACTTGTTCCGCTCAAACTATCTAGGCTATTATCCACAACTGCTTATTATTTTGGAAATACATTAACCGTCAAAATACTAATAAAAGGTAACTCAAATTATTCCATTCATTTTAAATAAAGTACTATGGTGTAGCTCAAGCTTCTGACCCTCAATAGATGATCCAAGGTGAAATCACAGAATTAACAAGGATTCACACTTGGGTTTCTCCAACAAGAGAAGCTTGTTAGTTGGTTGGGCTATCTGGGGAAGGAAGCAAAACTGAATTGATAGCCCCCATTAAATGCCTGTGGACCGGACCCTGAACAGAGGGATACAGTTTGAACAGAGTGAATCAATTTGGAGAATGTTGCTGGGAGTCGAGAGGAATCTTAACAACAAAAAGAAAAGCAGTGAATAAATTAAAAGCAGGATCGATGGAGAATAATAAGCTGAATTAAAAAAAAACAGTTTTAAACAAGAGTAAAATATCACATTTCTATTGACATTTTAATTGCAACATAAAACTGAATGCAAACATAAATTATTGATACCGTTAGAAATTGGTATATGATTCTTCTGACCTTCTTGTAAATGTCACGCAGCAAAATAAAAAATAAATCAACTCTTATTTCATAAAATGGAGCCTTCATTTTCCGCAGAAAACATCACGGCCTATAAATTCGATCACAGCTATAAATGGGTGTGCAGGGGTCGGTTAAATAGCTGCATTTGCCTGTTCTTGTGATAGAAGGGGATCATGAGTCAGGCATGCAGTCAGCGCTACCTACACTTCTTATTGGCTGCATGCCTGTTTGGGGAGGGGATATGCACATTTTTTTTAAATATGCACAGTCCCTAGATTTTTTGCATTATAATAAACCTTGGTTTTGATTGCTATAACGTAACCTTCACTGGAAGTGTGCATTTCTAGATCTGGGCTGAGGACGTTATTAGGCTTGAATGTGATGTCCTCCGCAGTTGGATGATTTGCTGAAATCACTCTTAAGACTTACACAATAATTCCACATGAGTGAGACAGCGCTTGTGGAATCAAAACTCAGTAAAGCAGCCAACAGCTTCACGAGAGGAGGAAGTCGAGAAAATTGCAATGTAAAACTAAAGAAAAAAACTTAAGAAAAAAATTACCTTTATACTGTGCCTTTCACGACCTCAGAATGTCCCAAAATGCTTTACAGCCAATGAAGTACTTTTGAAGTGTAGTCGCAATTGTAATGTAGGAAACATGGCAGCTAATTTGCATATGGCAAGGGCCTACAAACATCAATGAGCTAATGTCTAGATAATTTTATTTTAGTGATGTTGGTTGAGGGATAACTGGAGAGAACTCCCCTGCTCTTCTTTGAAATAGTGCCAAGAGATCTTTTACTTCTGTTGTATACGTAAATACACAGAATAACTGAAACAGACGTAGTGTAACTTTATAGCAACTCCCAAAATGGTGTCAAAAACCAACATGTTTACAGCAGCCAACATGTTACCACATAGTCCTAATGCCTATCCAGTGAGGGTTCGTGTAACCAACAATAGAGTGTGAACACAACATATTTCCCCGCTTCTGAAAACCACAGTCTATGAACAGTCAAAATCCTTGAGATAGCCAGGCTGTGGTCTGATACACTGAGACCGGCAAGGAGCTTGTGGTGTTTGATCGAGATTTTCAGTTGGGAAACAGAACGGTGCCTCTGTTCCATCCTGTTGGTCTGTTGGCCTGTGAGTTGGGATCAGTCTATGAGCGTTCCATCGAGTTCCATCATTGAGCTCATAGGTGTGAGGGCTGAACTTTCGCCTGATCTGTTTTGGAGGCAAAAGTGAAGATGCGAGCTTATGACTAAGGTTTGGGTGCTTAACTCTGACCCAATCTCTGTTCTTCAGTTGGGGCTTTTGAGTGCATCGTTTTGTGTCAGTGTATGACTTCACTTTTTTTGGTGTTCCGAAATCTGGGATGCGAGTGTGGTTATCTTCACACTAGGTTTGGCTGGGGGTTTGAGAATGTCCAGTAGCCAGTGAAGATTCTGCCCAATCATGAGCTCAGCGGGTGTCTTCCCCGTTAGCGAGTGTTTTGTCGATCGGTATTTGCGGAGAATGGTTTGAACTGCTTCGTCGAATGTTTGGCCTGCTGCGAGGTTGGCCTTCAAACCCTCTTTGATGACACGGTTAAATCGCTCAACACCTCCATTGCTTTGAGGATTGTGCTGAGTAGTAAGGTGCTCGATAGCATGACGAGTGAGGAAATCCGCGAACTGGTCAGACACAAACTG